>NC_057799.1:265650624-265696995 GCF_018294505.1 Triticum aestivum | reverse complement strand
TACCTCTCCTTCCTCCGACCACCGCGGCTCCATCTCCGGTGAACTTCGAGCCACGGCGAGCCCGAGCCGGATCCCGATCCGATCCAACGAGAGGGTTGACTTCTGTTTCCCCCTCTGATTTTTCTCCAAGTCCCGATTAATTTCATATTCTGTTGCATACTTTATCATGGCATAACTCTCTGCATATAGCTCCGTTTCGTGCGTGTAATATATCTAAATATTCGTTTCGAGATGCTATTCATTTTGTTCCATTGTGCCATGTTCATTAGAGTCCAGCTTGATGTCCAAATCTCTCCTGCATGAGTACTAATTGCTGTTAACTGCTGTTACTTATCAGATCTTGAGGATTTGTTGTTTTTGTTGCTATTGATGTGTGGATCTTATGGCCATGAGCTCTACATGTGTTTTGATGTATGCCATGCCATATTTACAGAGGTGTATGCCATGTATTTTTATGATCTCTGTGGTGACTAGCACGAGCATGCAAACTAGGCTTCGTGATGTTTCTGATTTCAGGGACTTAGTAATTTTACCAAGTCTGTGACTGCTGTTATTTTGTTGCTATGTATCCATGTGGCTACAGAGAGATCCATGCTCCTTTTGGTGATGTTCACTAAGGATATTTTGTAGATATAGTTGTGCTCTATCCACCCGTGCCTCTGTTTGCAATTATGGAGTGTCCTAGCATGTCTCAATCTTGCTCTACTTTTGCTATAAAATATTCCTGGCAGATTGTTAACATGATATTCAATTTTGCCAAGCTTGTTGTAGTTGATCCATGCATGCTATGTACTTTCTCTTACCATGGATAGCTTCATAACCATGCCATCTTGATGTAGGTATTCTTGTTTTGCCATGCATTGCTTTGTGGTGAGTGCATAAAGCTCACCAAGATGCCCTCATAATGTCTGTTTCTGCCATGCTCTGTTTTCTGCCAAGTCTGAAACCTGTTAACGAAACTTGCTATGTTTACGTGGGTGCCATCATATCTTCTGGTTCTTTTTGGCTCATGGTCAGTAAGGGGTTTTTGTTCTATGCATTTAGTAGATTCATGTTATACCTTGTTTTTCTATGTTATGTTCCTGTAGCATGTTGATTTCTTGCCCTGAACATTGCTACCTGATGCTGTTTCAGGTATGTCCAGTAATTTCACCAAGTCTGTGAACCTGATATCTTTTGCACTTTTGCCATGCTTGTTTGAACCTGTTATGTTGTGATCTAGCCATAGCTCAGTGTTCATCTTTTGTCAAGCATCTCCTGTAGATTACTTTCATATGCTTTGTTGCTATTTTGGAGTGCTGTAGCATAGTTACTTGGTGTATTCTAAGTGCTATCATGCTGTTAATTACAGATTCGTGTCATTCTTGTTTTGCTTGCCATTTGCATACCGTGCATCCGTTTCCGGTGATCTTTATATCGATTTCGACCGAAATCATCTCATCTTTCCAGTGGCATGCTTAGTTTGCCAAATTACTACCTTGTTCATCCTTTTTTCCTCCGGAGCACGCATATGCATCGCATATCATATCTTGCATATCATTCGTGTTTTGCATCATGTTGCTTGTGCATTTCCCGTGATTGATTGTGGTTCCGTTGCTTGTGTTCTTGTTTTGGGTAGAGCCGGGAGACGAGTTCGTGAACGAGGAACCTGTTGAGTACGCTTACGAGGATCAAGCTTTCGACAACTCTGAGAACCT
Organism: Triticum aestivum; assembly: GCF_018294505.1. Lineage (NCBI taxonomy): Eukaryota > Viridiplantae > Streptophyta > Magnoliopsida > Poales > Poaceae > Triticum > Triticum aestivum. Next base: position 265,695,298 of record NC_057799.1, on the reverse strand, counting down.
TGCAGGCAAGATGACCATACCCTCGAAATCACTTCTATCTTTGCTTTGCTAGTTGTTCGTTCTATTGCCATGTTGCGCTACCTACCACTTGCTATATCATGCCTCCCATATTTGCCATGTCAAGCCTCTAACCATCCTTTCCTAGAGAACCGTTGTTTGGCTTAGTTACCGCTTTTGCTCAGCCCTTCTTATAGCTTTGCTAGTTGCAGGTGAAGTTGAAGTTGGTTCCATGTTGGAACATGGATATTTTGGAATATCACAATATCTCTTATTATATTAATGCATCTATATAATTGGTAAAGGGTGGAAGGCTCGGCCTTATGCCTGGTGTTTTGTTCCACTCTTGCCGCCCTTGTTTCCGTCATACCGGTATTATGTTCCTTGAGTTTGCGTTCCTTACGCGGTTGGGTGAGTTATGGGACCCCCTTGACAGTTCGCCTTGAATAGAACTCCTCCAGCAAGGCCCAACCTTGGTTTTACCATTTGCCACCTAAGCCTTTTTCCCTTGGGTTTTCGCGAGCCCGAGGGTCATCTTTATTTTAACCCCCGGGCCAGTGCTCCTCCGAGTGTTGGTCCAAACTAGAGCACCGTGCGGGACCGTCCCTTGGCAACTTGGGTTACGTTGGTACCTGTACGCTTAGCTTATGCGGTGTGCCCTGAGAACGAGATATGTGCAGCTCCTATCGGGATTTGTCGGCACAGCGGGTGGTCTTGCTGGTCTTGTTTTACCATTTTCGAAATGTCTTGTAAACCGGGATTCCGAGACTGATCGGGTCTTTCCGGAAGAAGGTTTGTCCTTCGTTGACCGTGAGAGCTTATGATGGGCTAAGTTGGGACACCCCTGCAGGGTATTATCTTTCGAAAGCCGTGCCCGCGGTTATGAGGCAGATGGGAATTTGTTAATGTCCGGTTGTAGAGAACATGTCACTTGACCCAATTAAAATACATCAACTGTGTGTGTAGCCGTGATGGTCTCTTCTCGGTGGAGTCCGGGAAGTGAACACGGTTTGAGTTATGCATGAACGTAAGTAGTTTCAGGATCATTTCTTGATCATTTCTAGCTTCACGACCGTTGTGTTGCTTCTCTTCTCGCTCTCACTTGTGTATGTTAGCCACCATATATGCTTAGTGCCTGCTGCAGTTCCACCTCATTACACCATCCTTTCCTATAAGCTTAAATAGTCTTGATCTCGCGGGTGTGAGATTGCTGAGTCCTCGTGACTCACAGATTCTACCAAAACAGTTGCAGGTGCCGACGATGCCAGTGCAGATGACGCAACCGAGCTCAAGTGGGAGTTCGACGGGGAACGTGGTCCTTACTATGTTTCTTTTCCCGATGATCAGTAGTGGAGCCCAGTTGGGACGATCGGGGATCTAGCATTTGGGGTTATCTTATTTTCATTTGGATTTTGACCGTAGTCGGTCTATGTGTGGATTTTGGATGATGTATGAATTAATTTATGTATTGTGTGAAGTGGCGATTGTAAGCCAACTCTCGTTATCCCATTCTTGTTCATTACATGGGATTGTGTGAAGATGACCCTTCTTGCGACAAAACCATAATGCGGTTATGCCTCTAAGTCGTGCCTCGACACGTGGGAGATATAGCCGCATCGTGGGCGTTACAGTTACCACCACTCATGATTAATGAAACAACATTAACTTTGGAAGATGTGATGCAAAGATTAGATATTATTGAAAATAAAATTTCTACCATCGAGCATATTGAAAATTTGATAAAAATATTCACAATCATATTACTCAATTTGGATCAAAGGTAGGAATCACTCTAAAAACATTAAAGGAAAAGGAGCCTATAATAAGTGAGAGGATAGAACGAAGTCCCGCTAGAATCAATAAGTTAGAGGAAATTATTACTAATTTGGGTTTCACATTTTCTTTAGTCCAAACTACTCCCAAAATTCCTCCTAATAAAACCACTAAGTTTATTTACGTTCCTAAAAATAAGGGTGGATCATCTAGTAAAGAAAACGAAGATCTTAAGATGATAAGTGTTTGCCCTAGCATTTGCCAATATAATTAAGGAACCTACTCTTACAAATAAATTTCTCGATTTTCTACCTAGGAGCATGATCATTAATGAAATTCTTAGGAAGTGTCGTTATGAAACTGAAGAATTGAATACCAAAGATGGCAATACCTAGATCTATGCAATATGCCTAGCTAGGGGTGTTAAACAATAACGCTTGTTGGGAGGCAACCCAATTTTTATTTATGTTTTTGTTTTTCTTCTATTTTCCAATAAATATGCAATTATACTTCTTTTATGATTATTTTTTAGTGTTTTAATTAGTTTTTGTGCCAAGTAAGACATTTGGGATGGTTTAGAAGATTGTTGATTTGATTCTGTGCAAAAATAGAAAGTTTTACGTCCAGTAGGAGAATTGTTAAAAATCACTGGAGCGACAAAAAATTCTGAATTTTTTACAATTTATTGATATACAAATTTCTCACGTTTCCCTAATTTTTCAGCATTTTTGGAGTTACAGAAGTTTGGCTAAAGTCGAGATTACTACAAACTATTCAGTTTCTGATAGATTCAGTTTTCATTGTGTTGTTTGCTTATTTTGATGAATCTATGGGTAGTATCGGGGGGTATGAACCATGGAGAAGTTATAATACTATAGATATAATGCAAATATAAAATTGGAATGAGTTTAAAATAGTACCTAAAAGTGGTTATTTGCTTTGTTTCACTAACGGATCTCATGAGTTTTCTGTTGAGTTTTGTGTTGTGAAGTTTTCAAGTTTTGGGTGATGTTTCGATGGACTACGGAATAAGGAGTGGCAAGAGCCTAAGCTTGGGGATGTAAAAGGCACCCCAAGGTAATATTCAAGGACAACCAAGCATCTAAGCTTGGGGATGCCCCGGATGGCATCCGCTCTTTTGTCTACAATCCATCGGTAAATTACTTGAGACTATATTTTTATTCACCACATGATATGTGTTTTGCTTGGAGCGTCTTGTATTATATGAGTCTTTGCTTTATTTGATTTTGAGTTTGCCACAATCATCCTTGCTGGACACACCTTTTGAGAGGTACACACATTAATCGTGAATTTATTGGAATACTCTATGTGCTCCACTTATATCTTTCGAGCTAGGTAGTTGCTCTAGTGCTTCACTTATATCATTTTAGAGCATGGTGGTGGTTATATTTTAAATAAATTGTTGAACTCTCATGCTTCATTTATATTATTTTGAGAGTATTATAAATAGTATGGAAATTTGCTTGGGTCATGAATTTAGGCCTAATATGATAAGTATTCAAGAGGGATATAATAAAAACTTTCATGAAGATCATTGAATATATGAGAAGTTTGATTCCTTGCTTTCGTTTCGAGATATAAAGACGGTGATATTAGAGTCATGCTAGTGAAATTGTGGTTTAGTAAGAATATTTGTGTTAAAGTTTGTGATTCCCGAAGCATGCATGTATGGTCTCTCATTATGCTATGAAATTGGAGCATGATTTATTATTGACTGTCTTCCTTATGAGTGGCGGCCGGGGATGAGCGATGGTCTTTTCCTACCAATCTGTCCCCCTAGGAGCATGCGTAGTAGTACTTTGCTTCGAGGGCTAATAAACTTTTGCAATAAGTATGTGAGTTCTTTATGACTAATGTGAGTCCATGGATTATACGTACTCTCACCTTTCCGCATTTTGCTAGCCTCTTCGGTACAGTGCATTGCCCTTTCTCACCTTGAGAGGTGGTGCAAACTTCGCCGGTGCATCCAAACCCCATGATATGATACAATCTTTCACACATAAGCCACCTTATATCTTCCTCAAAACAGCCATGCAAGCACTGAAATTATAAGTAACGAGTAGTTTGATAGCAAGATAATTTGTGATGAGCAAGTAACGATAATAGTAACAAAAATGCAGCAAGGTAGCCCAATCCTTCTGAGGCAAAGGACAGGCCAAAAATGTCTCTTATGATAAGCAAAGTGTTCTGGAGGGTACACGGGAATTTCATCTAGTCACTTTCATCATGTTGGTTTGATTTGTGTTTGCTAGTTTGATAATTTGATATGTGCGTGGACCAGTGCTTAGGTGCCGTTCTTACTTGAACAAACCACCTACTTATGATTAACCCCCTCCCAAGCATCAGCAACTACGAGAAAAGTATTAAGAATAAATTCTAACCATAGCATTAAACTTTTGGATCCAAATTAGTCCCTTACGGAATAGCGCATAAACTAGGGTTTAAGCTTCTGTCACTCTCGCAAACCATCATCTATTAACTACTCCACAATGCATTCCCTTAGGCCCAAATATGGTGAAGTGTCATGTAGTCGACGTTCACATGACACCACTAAGTGAATCACAACATACATACCATCAAAATATCGAACACATATAAAATTCAAATGATTACTTGCAACAAGATTTCTACCGTGACCTCAAGAACAAAAGTAACTACTCACAAATGATAATAATGCTCAAGATCAGAGGGGTATTAAATAGCATAATGGATCTGAACATATAATCTTCCACCAAATAAACCATATAGTAATCAACTACAAGATGTAATCAACACTAGTAGTCACCCACAAGTACCAATCTATAGTTCCGGTACAAAGATTGAACACAAGAGATGAAGTAGGGTTTGAGAGGAGATGGTGCTGCTGAAGATGTTGATGGAGATTGCCCTCCCCAAGATGGGAGAGTTGTTGGCGATGATGATGACGATGATTTCCCCCTCCAGGAGGGAAGTTCCCCCGGCGGAATCTATCCGCCAGAGGGCAAAAGTGCTCATGCCCAAGTTCCGCCTCGAGACGGCGGCGCTTCGTCCCGAAAGTCCTCTACTTAATTTTTCTAGGTCAAAATGACTTATATACCAGAAGAGGGGCACCAGAGGTGGGCCAAGGAGGGCCCAACCCACCAGGGAGAGCCTGGGCTCCCTGGCACGCCCAGGTGGGTTGTGCCCACCTGGTGGCCCCCCTCTGGTACTTATTGGCTCCAATATTTCTTATATATTCCATAAAAACTCCCCGTAAAGTTTCAGCTCATTTGGAGTTGTGCATAATAGGTAGCCTGACGTAGCTTTTTCAGGTCCAGATTTCCAGCTGTCGGAATTCTCCCCCTTTGTGTGTACCTTGCATATTATGAGAAAAGGCATTATAAATACTCCAAAAGGCATTACTATACATGAAAAAGATCTAAATAACAGTAGGTAAATGATGTCTACTACGGAACTTGTTCTTGTAGACCTGTCTTGGGCCTCCAAGCGCAGAGTTTTGTAGGACAGTAGCAATTTTCCCTCAAGTGGATGACCTAAGGTTTATCAATCCCTGGGGGGTGTAGGATGAAGATGGTCTCTCTCAAACAACCCTGCAACCAAATAATAAAAAGTCTCTTGTGTCCCCAACACACCCAATACAATGGCAAATTATATAGGTGCACTAGTTCGGCGAAGAGATGGTGATAAAAGTCTAATATTGATGGTAGAAATATATTTTTATAATCTGAATAAATTTGCAATGCTTGAAAATGAGGCCTAGGGTCCGTACTTTCGCTAGTGCAACCTCACAATAGTGCTAATATAATTGGATCATATAACCACCCCTCAAAGTGTGATGAAGAATCACTCCAAAGTTCCTATCTAGCGGAGAACATAAGAAGAAATTATTTGTAGGGTACGAAACCACCTCGAAGCTATTCTTTTCGATCGATCTTTCCAAGAGTTCGTACTAAAATAACACCAAATAATTTCAGATTCATAATACTCAATCCAACACAAAGAACCTCAAAGAGTGCCCCACGATTTCTACCAGAGAAATAAAAGATGAGAACCTGCATCAACCCCTATGCATAGATTACCCCAATGTCACTGCGGGAATCCGCGAGTTGAATGCCAAAACACATATCAAGTGAATCAATATCATACCCATTGTCACCACGAGTATTCATATGCAAGACATATATCAAGTGCTCTCAAATCCATAAAAGTATTCAATCCGATAAGAACGAAATCTCAAAGGGAAAAAGTCAATTAATCACAACAAGATAGAGAGGGGAAACACCATATGATCTGACTATATTAACAAAGCCCGCGATACATCGAGATCATGACATCTCAAGAACACGAGAGAGAGAGAGAGAGATTAAACACATAGCTACTGGTACAAACCCTCAGCCCCGAGGGTGGACTATCCCCTCCTCATCATGGTGGCCACCAGGATGATGAAGATGGCCACCGGTGATGATTTCCCCCTCCGGCGGAGTGCCGGAACGGGGTCCAGATTGGTTTTCGGTGGCTACATAGGCTTGCGGCGGCGGAACATCTCATCTAGGGTAACCCCAAGGATTTTCGGAATATTTGGGATTTTATAGGGCAAAGAGGGTGTGCGAGAGGCCACCGAGGTGGGCAAAACCCACCTGGGCGCGCCTGGGGGCCCAGGCGTGCCCTGGTGGGTTGTGCCCCCTCGGGGTACCCCCCAGGTGCTGCTCTGGCCCATTGGATGTCTTCTGGTCCACAAAAAATCCACTAAAATTATTATTCAACACTGCATACTAAATGCCTCTGCATATTTAATACTCCTATCCTCAAGTAGGATCATTAAACAAGCAAACATATGCAAACGATGCAAACATAACAGCAATCTGCCAAACTAGTATAGTCTGTAAAGAATGCAAGAGTATCAATACTTATTAAACTCCAAAATTTATGAAAATTTTACCAGACTGTATAAAATTTATCAGAGCTTATTTTTGAAAATGTTCAACATTTTATCACATTCTGACCTTTCTAGGGAATTTTTGCAACAACGGTAAACTTTCTGTTTTCAAACAGCAACATGTAGACTTGTAAAATAAGCATAGTAAAGGCTATCAATGCCACTTTTATTGAAATAAAAGATGCAAAACATTATTCTAAATAACAGAAAGCAAATCCTAACAAAATAAAATGATGCTCCAAGCAAAACAACATATCATGCGACGAATGAAAACATAGCTCCAAGTGAGGTTACTGATAATGTTGGATCCTCCTGGAATATTACCTTGGGGTGCCTTGGGCATCCCCAAGACTAGGGTCTTGTCATTCATTCTCCTCATATCGACATCTCACCCAAAACTTGAAAACTTAACGAAACTTCGTGAGATAGGTTAATATGATAAAGAACAAACCATTTCACTTTGGTACTGTCAAAGACAAGATTCATAATTGTTTCCACACAATTACTACTATAGCACATCATTTTCGCAATTTATATTGATCAATATAAGCCATAGAAACTAGAAAACAGGCAAACTATGCATTGAAAACGGAATCTGTCAAAAATAGAACAGTCTGAAGTAATCTGTACTCCAACCATACTTCTTCTACTCCAAAAATTCTGAAAAATTAGTACAACGTAGATAATTTGTAGATCTATCACCTGTAAAAAATTCAGATCAAAAGCACATTCTAGTGAATTTTCAAAATTCCTGGACTGAGTGTAAGAGGTTCTGTTTTTGGACAGAATCGAGTCAACTATTATCCACGCTATCCCAAAGGCTTTACTTGGCACTTTATTGAAACAAAAGCAATAAAACATGACTACTACAGTAGCATAATCATGTGAACACACAAAAACAGTATGTAAAATTGTTGGGTTGTCTCCCAACAAGCGATTTTCTTTAATGCCTTTTAGCTAGGCATGATGATTTTAATGATGCTCGCATAAGAGATAAGAATGGAAACACAAAGAGAGCATCATGAAGCATGTGACTAGCACATTTAAGTCTTACATAATTCCTATGCATAGGGATTTTGTGACAAAACAACTTATGGGAACAAGAATCAACTAGCATAGGAAGGCAAAACAACCACAACTCCAAGATTTTCAACACATAGAGAGGAAACTTGATATTATTGCAATTCCTACAAGCATAAGTTCCTCCCTCATAATAATTTTCAGTAGCATCATGAAGAAATTCAACAATATAACCATCACATAAAGAATTCTTGTCATGACACAAAAGCATAGAAAACTTATTACTTTCCACATAAGCAAATCTCTTCTCATCAATTGTAGTGGGAGCAAACTCAACAAAATAACTATCATGAGAGTGAAAATTAAAATCATGATGACAAGTTTCATGGTTATCATTATTCTTTATAGCGTACATGTCATCACCATAATCATCATAGATAGCAACCTTTTTCTCATTGTCAATTGAAGCCTCATCCAAAATGGTGGATTCATCACTAAATAAAGTCATGACCTCTCCAAATCCACTTTCATCATTATAATCATCATAAATAGGAGGCATGCAATCATTATATTAAATTTGCACATCAAATCTTGGGGGACTAAAAATATCATCTTCATCAAACATAGCATCCCCAAGCTTATGGCTTTCCATATCATTAGCATCATGGATACTCAAAGAATTCATACTAACAACATTGCAATCATGCTCATCATTTATACCAAACATTCTATTGAATTCTTCTTCTATCAATTGAGCACAATTTTCCTTTCCATCATTTTCATGAAATACAATATAAAGATGAATAATATGATGCAACCTCAATTCCATTTTTGTAGTTTTCTTTTATAAACCAAACTAGTGATAAAACAAGAAACTAAAAGATTTGATTGCAAGATCTAAAGATACACCTTCAAGCACTCACCTCCCCGGCAACGGCGCCAGAAAAGAACTTCATGTCTACTATGCAACTTGTTCTTGTAGACTTGTGTTGGGCCTCCAAGCGCAGAGTTTTGTAGGATAGTAGCAATTTTTCGTCAAGTGGATGACCTAAGGTTTATCCATCCGTGGGAGGTGTAGGATGAAGATGGTCTCTCTCAAACAACCCTGCAACCAAATAATAAAAAGTCTCTTGTGTCCCCAACACACCCAATACAATGGCAAATTGTATAGGTGCACTAGTTCGGCAAAGAAATGGTGATAAAAGTGTAATATTGATGGTAGAAATATATTTTTATAATCCGAATAAATAAAAACAGCAAGGTAGAAAATATTAAACGGGCACAAAAACGATATTGCAATGCTTGAAAATGAGGCCTAGGGTCCGTACTTTCGCTAGTGCAACCTCTCAATAGTGCTAATATAATTGGATCATATAACCACCCCCCAAAGTGCGATGAAGAATCACTCCAAAGTTCCTATCTAGCGGAGAACATAAGAAGAAATTATTTCTAGGGTACGAAACCACCTCGACGCTATTCTTTCTGATCGATCTATCCAAGAGTTCGTACTAAAATAACACCAAATAATTTCAGATTCATAATACTCAATCCAACACAAGGAACCTCAAAGAGTGCCCCACGATTTCTACCGGAGAAATAAAAGACGAGAACGTGCATCAACCCCTATGCATAGATTACCCCAATGTCGCCGCGGGAATCCGCGAGTTGCATGCCAAAACACATATCAAGTGAATCAACATGATACCCCATTATCACCACGAGTATTCATATGCAAGACATATATCAAGTGCTGTCAAATCCATAAAAGTATTCAATCCGATACCTACGAAATCTCAAAGGAAAAAAACTCAATTCATCACAACAAGATAGAGAGGGGAAAACACCGTATGATCCGACTATATTAACAAAGCCCGCGATACATCAAGAACGTGACATCTCAAGAACACGAGAGAGAGAGAGAGAGATTAAACACATAGCTACTGGTACAAACCCTCAACCCCGAGGGTGGACTACTCCCTCCTCATCATGGTGGCCGCCGGGATGATGAAGATGGCCACCAGTGATGATTTCCCGCTCCGGCGGAGTGCTGGAACGGGGTCTAGATTGGTTTTCCGTGGCTATAGAGGCTTGCGGCAGTCGAACTTCTCATCTAGGGTAACCCTGAGGATTTTTGGAATATTTGGGATTTTATAGGGCAAAGAGGGGGTGCGGGAGGCCATCGAGGTAGGCACAACCCACCTGGGTGCGCCCGCGGGCCCAGGCGTGTCCTGGTGGGTTGAGCCCCCTCGGGGCACCCCCAAGTGCTGCTCTGGCCCATTGGATGTCTTATGGTCCACAATAAATCCACAAAAAGTTTCACGATGTTTGGCCTCCGTTTGATATTGATTTCCCGCGATGTAAAAAACAAGCAAAAAATAGCAACTGGCACTGGGCACTGGGTTAATAGGTTAGTCCCAAAAAATTATATAAAGTTGCTATAAAATGATTTAAAACATCCAAGAATGATAATATAGTGGCATGAATACTTCATAAATTATAGATACATTGGAGACGTATCAGTAAGGAATGCACGTTTTAGTTTACGGAAGAGTGCACGTAGAATAACAAAAGGATGCAAAATGGGCGTATCAACTCCCCCAAGCTTAGACCTCGCTTGTCCTCAAGCGAAAACCGAAATCGAAAAACATGTCCACATGCTTAGAGAGAGAGAGGTGTCGATAAAAACAAAATATGGACATAGAAGCATCATGTATATTATTATAATAGCAACAAACTTCAACATAAAACTTATATCATGTAACTTCTATCATAGACTTCTCATGAATAAGTAACAATTCATCACAAAATCGAAGTATAAAACATAAACTCTATTGGAAACCAACAAACTATGTTCTCAGTCAACTTTGCAACTACAATTCATCTTCTTTTCAGGAAGGGTCACGTATCGGAGCTGTGACTCCCTAACAATTAAGCTACAATAGTTCCGTGCTAATGATGCCATGTCAGCATGATTACTGTTGTTAAACTCGCGATGATTCAAATCCTGTTTGAATTCAAATTCAAAATCAAGGCAAACAATAAAAGTTTTCAAACATTAAAACTAAATTGTTCAAAATGTGATTAATAACGCAGAAGCAATAATGGTGGAGAAACCAACATCTTTAGAAGTGTTTGAATGTCCTAAAATAAATAAAACAGTAGCAAAAACAATTAATTAAATGCCTTTTACAATTAATAAAATATTAAACTATTTTATTTTGTCACCAAACTCTTTTGTGGCATTGGGGTATTTTGAAATACTAATTTAGATGCCAATTATATATTTTATACAAAACTAAAACAAATTGTAAATTAAAAGAAAATAGTAAAAGAAAATAAACAAAAGAAAACAAAAGATAAAAATGAGAAGAACACCCCCCTACTGGGCCGTGAACGCCTTCCCACTCGCCCCCACTTTCCCCCACTCTGCTCTCTCGCTTTCCCCCGATCTGGATAGAGATCGGGGGCAAGGACCTCACCGCCGCCGCCCCAGGGCTCGACGCCGAATCCCCGCCGACCGCGCCGCCCGTCCCCCACGACCCATCACCGGACGCCATCGTCGTCGTCCTCATCTTCGTCGCCGACCCGGCCCCGACCTCATCGCCGTTGTTTGTCTACCTCAGGCCCTCCCCGAGCACGCATTGCACAACGACAGGCTTGTTGTGAGCCTCTTTCCCCCCTCACCTCTCTTGCTCGCAGTGCGCCACGGTCTCGACCGCGCCCCCGCAGCGCTGGCCTCCCGCAACCACGGCCGCTCACCGCGCCCTGACCTCTTCTTCCTCCCGCGGCGTTGACCTCCGTCGGCCCCGCCCGCTGCGGCCACGTACTTCTGCTTGGTCTGCCGCCTAGCCCCGTACACGCGCCTCGCCCACGACTGACGCGTCCGGCCACGCCTACCCCCGATCTCCGCTGCGGCTGCTGCGCTGCGTCAGCTGCCGCCCGCAACTCGTCCCGGCCACACCCGCCTCTGGCCGCCACCGCAACCGCTCGCGCCTTACATCGTGCTCGCTGCTCGGCTCTGCCCATCGCCGCTCTGCGTTGCGCGCCGCCGCAGCCGCCCATGCCCCACAGCCCCCCAACGGATGCGTCGCTGCTCCCCTCCTCCCGGCGTTCCCCTCTGGTGACCGCCCACATCGCCACGGCCTTGCCCCGCTTAGCACCTCGCCGTCGTCCTCCAGGTCGCCCTGTCGGGCGCCCGCGCCCGCTAGACGTGGCCCGGTGCCTAGCGCCCAATCCAGTAGCCTTTGGGCCACTGACAGGGGCCCACACCCCTGAGAACGTTTAAAAAAAGAAATATAAAAGTTAACTAAATAATTAATTAACTTAATTAAGTCTGCTTAATTAACTTAACTTTAATTAACCAGCTAGTTAACTAATAAACTGAAATTAGTTAGATCTATGTATGACAGGGGGCCCCACCCCCTGTTGACCAGTCAAACGTTGACTGGTCAACTAGGTCCCCCTGACCCCACCTGTCAGCCAGTGTACATTTTTGTGTACACTGTGCTAGGTACATCTAGTAATTTAAACATTTAATTTTTGAATTAAAATAATCTAGAAAATGAATTAAAACTTGAAAATTAATATAAAATAATCCGTAACTCGGATGAAAATACTTTATACATGAAAGTTGCTCAGAACGACGAGAAGAATCTGGATACGCAGTCTGTTCATCCGCCACACATCCCTAGCATATCGAACATGCAACAATGCCCCCCGGTTTGTCTATCCGAAAACGTCAAATACCGGGAATACTTTCCCGGATGTTTCCCCCCTTCGACGGCATCGCCTAGTACCGCATTAGGGCATACCTAGCACCGCGTATTGCCTCGTTATGTTTTGTGATGCTTTGTTTGCTCCGTATTTACTATTTCTTCCCCCCTCTTCTTCTTCGGTAGACCCCGAGACTGGCGCTGATGCCATTGAGTATGACTACGTCATCAACGACCCTTCTTCCTGTGCAACAAAGCTTCCAGGCAAGCCCCCCTTGTTCATCCCGATATCGCCTACTCCTTCCCTCTACTGCTTGCATTAGAGTAGTGTTACTGTTTCATCGGTTTGATCCTATACTGCTGCATTGCATGTCCTTGTTACTACTGCTGATATCTATACCTTATATCCTAATGCTTAGAATAGGTTGCTAGTATTATATCAGTGGCCCTACACTCTTGTCCGTCTGCCATGCTATATTACTGGGCCGTGATCACTTGGGAGGTGATCATGGGTATATACTATACTATTACATACTTATGTTGATGATTCAGAGATGGGGGCTGAAAGGGCAGGTGGTTCCATCCAGGTAGTGACGGGCCTGGGTTCCCGGCAGCCCCTGATTATTACTTTGTGGCGGAGCGACAGGGCAGGTTGTGACCACCTAGGAGACAGGTGGGCCTAGTCCCTGGTCGGCGTCCGCGGTTACTTCAAAATAACATGCTTAATGAGATCTGGATATTTGATCTGAGTCTGGCCAGTGTCCTATACGCACTAACCAACTACGCGGGAACAATTATGGGCACTCGACGTCGTGGTATCAGCCAAAGCCTTCTTGATGTCAGCGACTGAGCGGCGCGCGCCGAGTTGGACTAGAACGCCTGCTCTTGTATAAGGGGGGCTAGGTCTGCTCATCGGCCGCGTACGCAATGTGCAGGTGTGCAATGGGCGATGGGCCCAGACCCCTGCGCGCTTAGGATTTAGACCGGCATGCTGACCTCTCTGTTGTGCCTAGGTAGGTCTGTGACGTGTTGATCTTTCAAGGCCGGGCATGACCCAGGAAATTGTGTCCGGCCAGAGGGATCGAGCGTGTTGGGTAATGTGGTGCACCCTTGCAGGGAAGTTTATCTATACGAATAGCCATGTCCCTCGGTAAAAGGATGACGCGGAGTTGTATTCCGACCTTATGACAATCTAGAACCGGATACTTAATAAAACACACCCTTTCAAGTGCCAGATACAACCCGGTGGTCGCTCTCTCACAGGGCGACGAGGAGAGGATCGCCGGGTAGGATTATGCTATACGTTGTTACTTGGAGAACTTACTAGCTACTCTCTTCTACATGCTTGAAGATGGAGGCTGCCAGAAGCATAGTCTTCAATAGGACTAGCTATCCCCTCTTATTCTGGCATTCTGCAGTTTAGCCCACAGATACTACCCCTTTATACATATACCAATGCATATGTAGTGTAGATCCTTGCTTGCGGGTACTTTGGATGAGTACTCACGGTTGCTTTGCTACTTCTTTCTCCCCTTTTCCCGGTTATTGCGATCATATGATGGAGTCCAGAAGCCAGAGGATCCCGAGGATGATTATACATGGAGTTCGACTTCGGTGAGTAGTTAGGAGGTCCCAGGCATGAGGCCTACGCCTCTTTCGATCTGTATCCCAGTTTGTGCTAGCCATCTTGTGGCACCTTGTTTAACTGAATGTTGTACTCAGATCTTGTTGCCTCCACTATCTAGTTTATGTTCAAGCACTTGTATTCGAGCCCTTGAGGCTCCTGGCTTGTAATATGATGCTTGTATGACTTATTTGTTTTTAGAGTTGTGTTTTCATATCTTCCCGTGAGTCCCTGATCTTGATCATACATGTTTGCGTGTATGATTAGTGTATGATCTAATCGATGCATCACAAGTTGGTATGAGAGCCGACTGCCTATAGTAATCCCCCTTCCAAACTCCTTGGCCGAAGTTGAGTCTAGTCATTGAAAAAGGTTTTACTAACATGGTTGTGCGGCTTATGGACCCACGTCGCCATTGGGTGGTATCAGGATCTTTTATTCCTTGATCTTTACTCTAGGACTCTGATCTCTATTCTATTCAGGTTAAATGATTTTACTAACTCTGGCTCTAGGTTCTCATAACTACTATCTCCCGGAGAACCCCTTATTATAGATGATCGCCTGCTGTGCCAGAAGATTCCGAAGATACTCTACAATGTTCTCTTGACACTTTGTGCCATCGCTTCTGCAAATCTTTCCATTTATAAACCACTAGGGATAACCATGTACACTTGTCATTCATACAATCATTCCCCGTTGATCTTGTTGTTACCAGATACCCTAAAATTCGCTTTATTGTTCCAAGAATACTTTGTGCCTACTGCTTTGCAGTTCTTTCCCACATGAATACCTCTACGGATAATTCCTCGCACTTGCTGAGTATCCGCTCATCCCCAATTGTTAATATGTTTCACAGAAGTCCTCAAAATACCATTCGGTTTTCTGAAAATCCTCAACAGCTTATTGCTCCTGAATTCCTTGCCTTCCTGCATTATGGTTAATTCCATACTTCTAGTTATCTCCGTTGACATCCTTTGTCACTATCATTTTGAGTCCCTTGATTTGATATGTTGCGATTGCTCGCAATCCCAATGAGATCCTAGAATTCATCCTTTCGGCTCAGACATCATTTTAAACATGAGCTGAATCTCGATCAATCAAATTACCATGGATTGTACCCCTAAGCCTACTCAACTTATCCATCCTTAATCCGAGCGTTTGCTTCTGATCCCTTTATTTGGAAATCATAATTCTTTTGCAATTGAGCTTTGAATTATTCCGTTGTTTCTATAATCCGATCTCCTTGCATTCTCTCTTCCTTTGGTTGAGTATCGATGATCACATCATATCCCTTGAGGACCACCGAATACTTTGTTGGATTTTATCCGAGAGCGTCCTTCATATTCAATCACTTTGGAAATTCTTTCCCTGATACATAATGCCATTGGCAAAGCCTATTCTCTGATTTGGCCAACCATGCTTTGCTTTCGAGCTGGTGATATTTACTCTTGAAGTTTTTGGTATATGTTTCTAATGAACCCGATGGGTTGAACCTATGCCTTCTCTAAACCGTGTGAACTCGAAAGTTTTCACGAGTCATACTCTTCTAGTGCTTTGCCAGATAAAATTTCAACACTACAACTTCTTCGAAGACGAGACATGAATGAAAAATTATGCATTAAAGAAGTGGGAGTCGACCTTGAACTTTGTGTTCATGCCCATGGACCCGATGTGGAACTTATCATGGAAGCTTCTTGCAAAATATTTAATCATTTGGGTAATTCTTTCGGTGTCATTAAATTGGATTCCTTGCAGCTATGGTTCTGACCATATTGTTCTTCTTTGATCCCATTTCTCGGTCAAGTTTAAGCATTTGTCTTCTGCGGATCAATACCCCAGTCCAGCCTTTACTTTGATCTACCGTCGAGTATTACACTCTGGTATCTTGAGAATATCACGAAACTACATAACTTCTTATGAGTTCTTCGTCAACTATTATTCTCGTCGATTCCAATTTCCCCCGGGTTCTGAGTTATTAGTCACTCTAGAACACCAATAAGTGAATCGATTCTGCTCTTCTATTCAATAACCCTAAGTAATTTTCGTTTCTTACGAGTTTAGTAATCCTTCAAATCATTCCTAACCTGATTGGCTATATCATTATTGTGCTAAATTTTAAACTGTGCCACCTGGTCCTTATTCCCGGAGCACAACTTCCGATGAGGAGCTAAGGTTACGTCGATTTACTCGTCTTCTCGTCCCACCTCGAACAGCAAGCTTGATTCCGAGTTGGTGTTGTATCCATGAAAACAATAATCTTTTGCTGCATCAGTCCTTTTGCTTGATGCAGTCGCTGTCCGATTGCTTCTTCATGGAGCCTCTGGACCAAATTGTCCTGATCATCATCAACATTGTAACTCTTCTAGGATATTAATGGAGTTCATGATGAGAAATACCATCCTTGCCCCTTGATGATTTGTGTTATCATCGACAACATTCTTGCCCCCCCCCCCAACACAAACTTGTTCCTGTTTTGAGTTGTACATTGAGTTCCTTACTATCTAGCTCATGTTCTATTCTACCTTGGAGTATTACTATCTTTTATGTCAAGAATGTGGTGAGAATTTTACCACGTCTTAAGAATACTTGGTATAGTGATACTTCTCACAAGCACCATTCCTTCTTGGTCCCCGCATTGGCTAACCGGGAATATCAACAAGTGAAAGATGCTCCTTGGATTCGGTAATTCAAGCAACCCTATTGCTTTGAAGTTAACGGTTGATGGTTCATTCTT
The DNA here is from genome assembly GCF_018294505.1 of Triticum aestivum. Classification (NCBI taxonomy): domain Eukaryota; kingdom Viridiplantae; phylum Streptophyta; class Magnoliopsida; order Poales; family Poaceae; genus Triticum; species Triticum aestivum. Next base: position 265,678,502 of record NC_057799.1, on the reverse strand, counting down.
AGACTGTTGGTTATTGAATCACCATTCTAACCTTGATCATGCTCCCTAAGCCCATATTTCAGGTGCACCTTTCAACCAATGTTTAATTGTGTATTTTTTCTTTTCTCCTCGAGCATACATCGTTATATCATTTGATCTGTCAAACGTTATCTCCTTGTTCATTTAATTGTGAAAGTCTGTGTTTATGGAAATCTTGATGACTTGTCGCTGATTCCATCAGTCACCTCCACATCCTCTCCTTGGTTTAATGATGAACTCTTGTTTCGGAACTCGCTTCCATAGTTCATTTCCCGAGAATCTTACAATGTCATCCCGTCAATTCGTGTTGCTCCTTTTCTTCTCAGGCATCCTGAGTCTGAGGTATCTAGACACCAATCAGATCTGAATCTTAGTCAGATATGATGGTTGGAACATATTTCCAAGAGTTATAACATTGGTCTTTATATGACCCGGTAAGGTGATGTCATGCCTAGCACACCTGGCCGAAGGACCTATTGTTATAGTTCCATTTTAGCAAGGTTAGCCATTCTACCATGAGGAAATTGTAAAACTTATTCTATAAGTTGTTCCTGATGGATCCTTTGTGTATCCAAAATCTGACCCTTACATGATGACCATGTCAATGCTATCTCGAAGCATGTTTGTGGTACTCCGATCATCAATAAGAACATTTGAAGCACAATGCTAAATTTTCTTTATCAGTTATTCACACACTTTTGTTTGGGTAATGTCATGAAATTCCTCTCCCCTTACCTAAATGGTTTTCTACTTCTATCCTGTCATGGGTATCATGCTCTGTTTGTCCTTGGGAAGGATATACCCTTGAAATATGTGTTTAAACACATTTTCCTTTCCATTGTTCTGTTTAATTTGATAATCATATTATCCTTTCCATTGTTTGGTTTAACCTTTCTTGAGGTCTATATGATCTAAGCGGTAATATTCTCCTGCTTATGTAAACACCTCGGTGTACAATTCTGTCAGCAAGACCCTGCTACTATTGTTGATGACATTCCGATAACCACTGATGGACGAGAACTTTGCATATTGGTCTGCCTCGTTTCAACAAGCAGGAAAATGGTTCTCTTCGTCCCTCGCCCTTGGTACCAACGTTGTTGCCAACATAACTGAAAGTCTATTCTCTGACATGCCTTGCTATCATGATTGTCCAAGATGACAACGCCCTTCCTACTTTTTAACCCACATGGTGGGACCATAACCCACAGTTCCACATGATCGAAACCCGACTCTCCTGTACACCCCCTGTTTCCAAAGTTATTCCTCACGCTTGGCTTCATATGTAATTCACGAGCCATCTTCGGCGTGATCATCAAATCTGGTATTAAACAAATACTTATTCATGTTGCTCTGAACCCCTTTCACACCCTGTTTCAGGCAACAGTGACTGTCTATCCACTTGAAACTTCTTATGGTACCTTCTTACTTTGCGCTCGATGTGTTTCAGTTGTTCAACTCAACAGATACTCACGTGTTCATTCTTGGGATAACCCCAGATGATATTCCCTTATAACATTCTATCGTTGTCGAGCTGCCCCTTACATATTCGTAAGTATGATGGAGTTCCTGAAGAAAGGACGACAACTTCATCATGATGCATTGGAATAGAGAATTGAAGACATCTACGAAAGGGATTAACTTCATCGAGAAGAGCAGCTAATACCTAGAATATCCGTTAGAATTTCGTAACCAGACCTTTCCCCCTTACTCTACCTCTTAAATCTCACGACGAGATTTCTTGTAGTGGAGGAGAATTATGACGCCTGGATAATTAAGCTACAGTAATTCCATGCTAATGATGCCATGTCAGCACAATTACTGTTGTTAAACTCGCGATGATTCAAATCTCGTTTGAATTCAATTTCAAAATCAAGGCAAACAATAAAAGTTTTCAAACATTAAAACTAAAATGTTCAAAAGGTGACTAATAATGCAGAAGCGATAATGGTGGAGAAACCAACATCTTTAGAAGTGTTTGAATGTCCTAAAATAAATAAAACAGTAGCAAAAACAATTAATTAACCCTTAATTAAATGCCTTTTACAATTAATAAAATATTAAACTATTTTATTTTGTCACCAAACTCTTTTGCGGCATTGCGGTATTTTGAAATACTAATTTAGATGCTAATTATATATTTTATACAAAACTAAAACAAAGTGTAAATTAAAAGAAAATAGTAAAGGAAACTAAACAAAAGAAAACAAATGATAAAAAAATAAGAAGAACACCTCCCTGCTGGGCCGTGGACCAGCTGGCCACCGGGCCAACCTGGTCGGCCCAGGCCGCCCCCTACTTACCCCCTCGGTCCACCACCGAAACCTCACCCCCTTCCCACTCGCCCCCACTTTCCCCCACTCCGCTCTCTTCCTTCCCCCCGATCTGGATCGTGATCGAGGGCAAGGACCTCACCGCCACCTCGGGGCTAGCTCGACGCCGAATCCCCGCCGACCGTCCTCTGGGACCCATCGTCAGACGCCATCGCCATCGTCCTCGTCTCCATTGCCAACCCGACCCCGACCTCGTCGCCGCTGTTCGTCTACCTCAGGCCCTGCCCGAGCACGTGTTGCACAATGATAGGCTCGTTGTGAGGCTCTTTTGAAGGAAATATGACCTAGAGGCAATAATAAAGTTGTTATTTTATATTTCCTTGTATCATGATAAATTTTTATTATTCATGCTATAATTGTATTAACCGGAAACTTGATACATGTGTGGATACATAGACAAAACACCGTGTCCCTAGTAAGCCTCTACTAGACTAGCTCATTAATCAAAGATGGTTAAGTTTCCTAACCATAGACATGTGTTGTCATTTTATGAACGGGATCACATCATTAGGAGAATGATGTGATGGACAAGACCCATCTGTTAGCTTAGCATATTGATCGTTCAGTTTAATTGCTATTGCTTTCTTCATGTCATATACATATTCATTTGACTATGAGATTATGCCACTCCCGGATACCAAAGGAATACCTTGTGTGCTATCAAACGTCACAACGTAACTGGGTGATTATAAAGATGCTCTACAGGTATTTCCAAAGGTGTTTGTTGGGTTGGCATAGATCGAGATTAGGATTTGTCACTCCGAGTATCGAAGAGGTATCTCTGGGCCCTCTCGGTAATGCACATCATGATAAGCCTTGCAAGCAATGTGACTAATGAGTTAGTTGCGGGATGATGCATTACGGAACAAGTAAAGAGATTTGCCGGTAACTAGATTGAACTAGGTATGAAGATACCGACGATCGAATCTCGGGCAAGTAACATACCGATGACAAAGGGAATAACGTATGTTGTCATTACGGTACGACCGATAAAGATCTTCGTAGAATATGTGGGAACCAATATGAGAATCCAGGTTCCGCTGTTGGTTATTGACCGGAGAGGTATCTCGGTCATGTCTACATAGTTCTCGAACCTGTAGGGTCCGCACGCTTAACGTTCGATGACAATTTTGTATTATATGAGTTATGTGATTTGGTGACCGAATGTTGTTCGGAGTACCAGATGAGATCACAGACATGATGAGGAGGCTCAAAATGGTCGAGAGGTAAAGATTGATATTTAGGACGATGGTATCCAGACACCGGAAGTGTTCCGGGGGTACCGGGTACATATCGGGTCACCGGAAGGGGTTCCGGGCATCCCCCGGGCAACTACATGGACCTAATGGGCCAAGAGGGGGACAGACCAGCCCCTAAGGGGCTGGTGCACTCCATGTAGGCCGAAATAGGAGGGGAAGGAAACAGGAGAAGAGAGAAAGGAAGCGGAGGGATTCGGCCTCCCCCTTCCTTCTCTCCCCCCTCCTCCTTCCTTCCCCCTCCGCAAGATATGGTACGGGAGGGGGGGGCAAATTGGATTAGGGCCGCAACTAGGATTCCTCCTACTTGGACGCCCCCTTGGCTGCCCCCTCCCCCTCCCACCTATATATATGAGAGGGGGGAGGTGCCTAGAACACACAACAACATCTGTTAGCCGTGTGCGGCGCCTCCCTCCACAGATTACACCCTCGCTCATATATCTGTAGTGCGTAGGCGAAGCCCTGCGTGGATCACTTCACCATCACCGTCACCACGCCGTCGTGCTGACGGAACTCTCCCTCGACACTTTGCTGGATCAAGAGTTCGAGGGACGTCATCGTGCTGAATGTGTGCAGAACTCAGAGGTGTCGTATGTTCGGTGCTTGATTGGTCGGAACAAGAAGAAGTTTGACTACATCAACTACGTTGTCAAACACTTCCGCTTTCGGTCTACGTGGGTACGTAGACACACTCTCCCCCTCTCGTTGCTATGCATCTCCTAGATAGATCTTGCTTGAGCGTAGGATTGTTTTTTTTTTGAAATTGCATGCTACGCTCCCCAACAGTGGCATCCGAGCGAGGTCTCTGCGTAGATGATATGCACGAGTAGAACACAAAGAGTTGCGGGCGGTGATCGTCATAGTGCTTACAACCAATGTCTTATTTTGATTCGGCGGTAGTGTTGGATGAAGTGGCCCGGACCAACCTTACATGACCACATTCATGAGACCAGTTCCACCAACCGACATGCAACTAGTTTTGCATAAAGATGGCTGGCTGGTGTCTGTTTCTCCAACTTTAGTTGAATCGAATTTGACTGCGGCCGGTCCTTGTTGAAGGTTAAAACAACAAACTTGATAAATCACCATTGTGGTTTTGATGCGTAGGTAAGAACAGTTCTTGCTAGAAGCCCGTAGCAGCCACGTAAAACTTTAAACAACAAAGTAGAGGACGTCTAACTTGTTTTTGCTGGGCATGTTGTGATGTGATATGGTCAAGACATGATGTGATATACGTTATTGTATGAGATGATCATGTTTTGTAAAAGTTATCGGCAACTGGCGGGAGCCTTATGGTTGTCGCTTTATTGTATGAAATGCAAACGCCATGTAATTGCTTTACTTTATCACTATGCGTTAGCGATAGTTGTAGAAGCAATAGTTGGCGAGACGAACACGACACTACGATGGAGATCAAGGTGTCAAGCCGGTGATGATGGAGATCATGATGGTGCTTTGGAGATGGGGATTAGAAGCACAAGATGATGTTGGCCATATCATGTCACATATTTTGATTGCATGTGATGTTTATCTTTTATGCATCTTATTTGGCTTAGTACGGCAGTAGCATTATAAGATGACCCCTTAACTAAATTTCAAGGCATAAGTGTTCTCCCTGAGTATGCATCATTGCGACAGTTCTTCGTGCTGAGACACCACGTGATGATCAGGTGTGATAGGCTCTACGTTCACGTACAACGGGTGCAAGAGTTTTGCACATGCGGAATACCCGGGTTAAACTTGACGAGCCTAGCATGTCCAGACATGGCCCCGGAACACTGGAGACCGAAAGGTCAAACGTGAATCATATAGTAGATATGATCAACATAGAGATGTTCACCATTGATTACTACTCCATCTCACGTGATGATCGGACATGGTTTAGTTGATTTGGATCACGTATAATTTAGATGACTTGAGGGATGTCTATCTAAGTGGGAGTTCTTAAGTAATTTTATTAATTGAACATTAATTTACCATGAACTTAGTACTGATAGTATTTGCATATCTATGTTGTAGATCAATAGCTCGCGTATAGCTACCCTGTTTTATTTTTGATATGTTCCTAGAGAAAACTAAGTTGAAAGATGATAGTAGCAATTATGCGGAGTGGGTCCGTGATCTGAGGATTATCCTCATTACTGCACAGAAGAATTATGCCTTTGTTGCACCACTAGGTGACAGACCTATTGCAGGAGCAGATGCAGACATTATGAATGTTTAACAAAGCTCGGTATGATGACTACTTAATAGTTTAGTGCACCATGCTTTATGACTTAGAACCGGGACTTCAAAAAGGTTTTGAACGCCACGGGGCATATGAGATGTTCCAAGAGCTGAAATTGGTATTTCAGACTTATGCCCATGTCGAGAGGTATGAGACCTCTGACAAGTACTTTGCCTATAAGATGGAGGAGTATAGCTCAACCAGTGAGCATGTGCTCAGAATGTCTGGGTACTACAATCACTTGAATCAAGTGGGAGTTAATCTTCTAGATAAGATAGTGATTGACAGAGTTCTCTAGTCACTATCACCAAGCTACTAGAACTTCATGATGAACTATAATATGCAAGGGATGACAAAAATGATTCCTGAGCTTGTCGCGATACTGAAATCAGCGAAGGTAGAAATCAAGAAAGAGCATAAAGTGTCGATGGTTAACAAGACCACTAGTTTCAAAAAAAGGGCAAAGGAAAAGAAAGGGAACTTCAAGAAGAATGAAAAGCAAGTTGCCACTCCCGTGAAGAAGCCCAAAGCTAGACCTGCCTGAAATTGAGTGCTTCTACTGCAAAGGGAATGGTCACTGGAAGCGGAACTACCCCAAATACTTGGCGGATAAGAAGGATGGCAAAGTGAACAAAGGTGTATTTGATATACATGTTATTGATGTGTACTTTACTAGTGTTCGTAGTAACCCAAAGTATTTGATACCGATTCAGTTGCTAAGATTAGTAACTCAAAAAAGGAGTTGCAAAATGAATAGAGAATAGTTAAGGGCGAGGTGACGATGTGTGTTGGAAGTGATTCCAAGGTTGATAAGATCACCATCGCACACTCCCTTTACCTTCGGGATTAGTGTTGAACCTAAAATAAATATTATTTGGTGTTTGCGTTGAGCAGGAATATGATTAGATCATGTTTATTGCAATATGGTTATTCATTTAAGTCAGAGAATAATTGGTGTTCTGTTTAAATGAATAAAACCTTCTATGGTCATTGAGAGAGTCCTGGATTAAGGCGTCCTCGGGAGTCCGGGCTGTGCGTTATCGGCTGGACTGATGGGCCGTGAAGATACAAGGTAGATGGCCTTCCCCTGTGTCCGGATAGGACTCTCCTTTGCGTGGATGGCAAGATTGGCGTCTGGATGTATAGTTTCCTTCGTCTGTAAACTGACCCTGTGTAATCCTAGGCCCCTCTGGTGTCTATATAAACCGAAGGGTTTAGTCCATAGAGGCTATCAGAATTCATATAGGCTAGACATCTAGGGTTTATCCATTGCAATCTCGAGGTAGATCAACTCTTGTAACCCCTATACTCATCAAAGTCAATCAAGTAGGAAATAGGGTTTTACCTCCATTAAGAGGGCCCGAACCTGGGTAAACATCGGGTCCCCTTTGTCTCCTGTTACCTTCGATCCTCAGACGCATAGTTCGGGACCCCATACCCAGGATCGGCCGATTTTGGCACCGACATTGGTGCTTTCATTGAGAGTTCCTTTGTGTCGCCGACGGAGGGGTCGATGGCTTGCCTTGTCATTAATGACAACATCACCTCTGGAAGGGCCCTAGCTCTTGGACAGGTCCTCCAACTCGGCGGTTTTACCATGGGCGCCCGCCTGGCCGTTAAGCCAAAGGCAACCCCCGAAATCGCCAAACATCATCCTCACATCGGCCTCGAACACTCCGAAAAGATGGATACGACAGATGTCTCATCCTTGAACGAACTGCTAGATCACATCACCGCCCTAGGGGTTGCAACAAACTATGATCAGATTGGGCTTAAACCCGATCAGAGGGAGATCAAATCCCCGCTGATCACCCATCTGGTAGCGGTTGTGGAGGAACAAGCCGAGAACACTTCTCCCCCTATGTTAAGAACAAGCTATGTTCAGATTTCTGAGCCCTGCGAGCCGGATACCCACCTGCGGGAAGAGACCCTATGCCCTCTGAACATAGAATCAGGCAGGGAGCCCAAAAGTCACCAGGACTCTTCGGATCCTGGACTAGCGACCTTGGAGATTCTTCAAACTCCGGATCCAATGGTGGGTCAGGGTTCAGATTTCAGCCCGCCCACCCACCACAAGCAATATTCCCCAAGAAATTCAGGCCCTCCAGATGTATGTGACCTAATGTATGTATGACAGCAACCTCAGGAAACGGTCCATCACTTCTGGGGCAGGTTCCTCCTTGTTAAAAACAAGATTAAATATTGCTGTGATGACGACGCGGTTTCAGTATTTTGCCGAAACTCTACGGACGAGGGAATCCTCAATGCCCTCAACCGCCACCGCATACTACACTTTGTAGATTTGGCACACATAGTACAGAAGTACTGCGCAATGGAAAGCGTCTGGAAAGCCCAAACAACCCGGTTGGAACCTCCCGCCCTTAAGCAGCCCACCGGACGGGCAAGAAGGACGCACCCCTACGGGGCACCTGATCATCATCCTACTGACAAGAAAATCAAGCCCTTCACGGGACATAGAACTATACTTGACGAGTTTCTTTACAAACCCTGTCAAATACACACGACGCTGAATACCGAACCAACACATAGCCTTCAGGCATGTTGGTTTCTGCGGCAGGTGGCTAAGAGCGGCGAGGCCATCCTCACCAACACCACCCCAGAGAGGCACTCTTCAGAGGACGCTGATCTCAATGTCTTTACGGTCTTCGAGACCTTTTCTTCAAATAATCGGCGCAAAAGGGCACTACGCGACCTCGCCGAAGTTAACCAGGTAGCCGCAATAAATCCTTGGAACGATATGGCAATAACTTTCACTGCCGATGATGAGCCAAGGGCCCGATCAGTCCGAGCACCAGCCGCCTTGGTCTTAAATCCAATTGTGGATGGCTTCCAGCTCACTAAAGTGTTCATGGACGGCAGCAGTGGACTGAACCTCATCTACGAAGATACACTCCAAAAAATTCAAATGGACAAGAGTCGCATTGAGCAAAGCGGCACCACCTTTAGAGGCATTATCCCCAGTCGAGAAGCACAAAGCTCGGGGAAAATTAAGCTTGACATAGTATTCGGCACGCCGGAGAACTATAGGTCCGAAGAGTTGCTCTTCCACGTGGCACCTTTCAATAGCGGATATCACGCTCTGTTGGGGCGAGACGTGTTCACACACTTTCAAGCCATACCCCATTACAGGTACACGAAGCTCAAGATGTCAGGGCCCAACGGAGTTATCACTATCACTAGTGATCCAGATATAGCACTCCGTGCCGAAAAGAAAACTGCATCCCTAGCCCACGAGGCACTATCCGAGGCCCTCGCGGCCGAGGAGTTAACCACTATGTGCTCCACAGTGCACAAGAACGATGTAATCCTCGACAAGAGGCCCAAATCCACTTCCTTCAAGCCAGCAGACGAAATAGTCAAATTTCAAGTACACCCAATGGATCCTAGCAAAACAGCAGCCATTGGAGCACAACTGGATCCAACAATCGACGCCGCCCTAAGAGCGTTCTTGCGCGAAAATTTGGATATATTCACGTGGCGCCCTTCGGACATGCCCGGGATACCACGCAGACTGGCCAAACATAGCCTCAATATCATAAAGGGGTTCAAACCAGTCAAGCAGACGTTGCGGCGATTTTCCGAACCCAAACGACAAGCTATGGGGAAGGAGCTAGCCAAACTACCTGAGGCTGAATTCATCAGAGAGATCAAGCATCCGGACTGTCTAGCCAACCTGGTCATGGTGCCAAAGAAGGACAAATCCTGGCGCCTTTGTGTCAATTTCAAAGACCTCAATAAGGCTTGCCCTAAGGACCCCTTCCCACTACCCCGCATTGACCAAATAATTTACGCGACCGCAGTACTCAACTCATTATGTTTCCTCGACGCATACTCCGGATACCATCAAATTAAGATGGAGTCCGACCAGGCCGCAATGGCATTCATTACACCCTATGGGCCTTTCTGCTTCAACACTATGCCTTTTGGGCTCAAAAACGCTGGCGCCACTTACCAACTCAGGATTCAAACATGTATGGAAAAGCAAATTGGCAAGACAGTGGATGCATACGTAGATGATGTCGTCATCAAGACTAAACATGTTGAATCATTGGTGGACTATCTACGCATCACATTTCACAACCTCCGAACATATGACATATGGCTCAATCCGAAAAAATGTGTTTTCGGTGTTCCAGCCGGAAAACTACTCGGGTTCATCATTTCCAATAGAGGAGTCGAAGCGAACCCAGCAAAAATCCAGGCCTTGTCACAATTAGCAACGTCCACAGACTTAAAGCAGGTCCAAAACCTAGCAGGGTGCATGGCAGCCTTGAGCCGGTTTATCTCCAGATTAGGATAAAAGGCGCTACCACTTTATCGACTGCTCTGACACACCGACCACTTTGAATGGACGGATGCGGCCACAGCCGGATTGGAAGAAACAAAAACTTTTTTAGCAAGCAACCCAATCCTTGCCGCACCAAGTGTTGGCGAACCTATGTTGCTCTACATATCTGCGACTCACCAGGTGGTGAGTGCGGTACTCGTCGTCGAATGACAGGAAGAGGGACATAAATTCCCACTCCGGAAACCAGTGTACTATGTATCGGCGGTTCTTACACCATGCAAATCTCGATATGCACACTATCAAAAGATAGCGTATGCGGTCTTCATGGCATCCTGGAAGCTGCGGCACTACTTTCAAGAGTGTTCGATCACAGTGGCTTCCAAAGTACCACTCAATGACATCATAAACAATCGGGACGCCACCGGCCGCATTGCCAAATGGGCCATCAAGCTCTTACCATTTGAAATAACATACAAGCCACGCCGAGTTATTAAATCTCAGGTTTTGGCCGACTTTGTCGCCGAATGGACAGAGACCGAACTCCCTAAAGAGTACAACACATACTCCAACTGGGTGATGTACTTCGACGGCTATAAAATGTTAGCCGGATTGGGGGCTGGTGTCATCCTAACATCCCCTACAGGGGACACAGTCCGTTACGTATTACAAATAATGTATAAGGACTCCAACAACACAGCCGAATATGAGGCACTACTGCATGGTCTCCGAATGGCTGTTTCTATGGGCATACAACGCCTCGAGGTGCGCGGGGATTTGAACCTCGCAATATCACAAATAAATGGAAAATTCGATGCAAAAGATCCAAAGATGGCGGCATACCACAACGCCGTACTCAAAATATCAGCTCGGTTTGAGGGGCTCGAGTTTCATCACGTCGCTCGAGACAGTAATCAAGCAGTGGACATCCTTGCTCGAATGGGAGCTAAACGCGACCCCGTCCCACCTAACACCTTTGTCGAAAGGCTCTTTAAGACATCTGTGGTGTGGCAGGACGAGAACGGCAATATTAGTCCGGAGCCGATCATACCCCAGACACCTAACACTATTCTGATACCATCGGGGGCTCGGGCACCGAAATGACACCTTCCGCCCATGTAATCATGGCTGTCATTGCTCCATGAACCGAACCTTTCCTAGCCTACCTTAATAGGTGGGAGCTCCCTGATGACTAGAATGAGGCCCATCGCATAGTTCGACGCTCGAAAGCCTACAAAATTCATGAAGGAGAACTCTACAAGAAAAGTACTACTAGAGTTCTCCAAAGATGTATCTCCGAACAAGAGGGACGGCAGCGCTTGGCCAAAATACATGCTGGTCTCAGTGGCCATCATGTCGTAGCTCGGGCTCTCGTGAGTAAGGCCTTCCGTACAGGTTTCTTTTGGCTCACGGCCCGAGTAGATGCACATGCCCTTGTACAGCGCTGTGTCGGATGCCAGCTTTTCGCCAATCAAAGTCATATGCCGCCCACAGCCCTAAAAACAATCCCCATTACCTGGCCTTTTGCAGTCTGGGGGCTACATATGGTCGGACCCCTTAAAGGGGGAAGCCACAAGAAGAAATATTTGCCCCACATGGTGGATAAATTCACTATGTGGATAGAAGCCAAACCAGTAAAAACGGCTGAAGCTAGGCCGGTGATCGACTTCATATCCGGCGTCGTACACCGTTATGGTGTCCCGCACAACATCATTACTGACAATGGTGCTAAATTTATAGCCAATGAGGTGAAAAATTGGTGTACTAACCTAGGCATTAAGCTCGATTACGCCTCCGTATATCACCCTCAAACAAACGGTCAGGTCGAACGGGCTAATGGCCTGATAATGAGCGGCATTAAACCCAGACTAGTGCGATCCCTACGGGAGTCAGATAAACACTGGGTCGAGGAACTTGATTATGTACTCTGGGGACTGCGGACCACGCCCAATCGCACGACCGGATACACCCCCTTTTTCATGGTGTACGGTGCAGAGGTTGTCTTGCCCTGTGACATTATTCATGACTCACCTCGAGTGCGCATGTATGAAGAGAGAGAAGCCAAGCTTGATCGGCAGGACGAACTAGATGGTCTGGAGGAGGAGCGCGACATTGCAAAAGCCCGTTCCGCATTCTATCAACAACAGGCCCGGTGATACCAAAGTAGAGAAGTGCGGGCCAAGACTTATAATTTCGTTGAACTCGTTTTACGCCTCCCAGAGAAGAAGAAGGGCAAGCTCAAACCAAAATGGGAGGGTCCCTTCATTATAGACGAAGTTCTCACAGGAGGAGCTTATCACCTTCATAATGCATCGGCTAATCGCCTCGAGCCAAATCCATGCAATGTTGCTCGGCTCCGAAGATTCTACGCATAAGTTCAACCATACTTCTTTTCGGTCCTTTTTCTCCTCTTCATTTAGTTTTTGTTTTCTCGTTTTTACACGATCTCCAGCATGTGTGTGGATAAGCCGAACACTTGAGGGGTACACATCCTTAAATGTATACACCCCGCCATAACTGGGGGCTTCTTTAACTGAAGCTTATTATTATTTCGAGCCTGGAGCTCACAATATACGTGTCATTTTCTCATATACATCTTTTTTGCCATTATATGCACCTCTATGACTTAAGGTTTTGCCAAGCTGGGTTGCCTTGCTCCTGTGCTTACGCCCTACGTTCCCGATTGTTCGGCTAGGGCGTAAAGGGAGCACCTCTGCGATTGTTACAGCCGGGTCATCTGGACATGTACCTCAGACGGGTGAAGTCGAAAGCTAGCGTTCTTAAGAGAATAATTGGTCGGCAAACAAACGACAGACTATTACATTATGGTAACCACTCTCACACTATGGGACACCTTATTCCGTACAGTGGATCCACACCCTGGCACGTCTAGTCACAGTATGCCAGCCCAAGGAAAGGAACCCTTAACGGAACTATTTTCCTTGGAAGATGTTTCTTACATAAGTAATATAACATACATCCTGAACTACAATTTTTGTCTGTTCGAGCACAATGACTGGCTTGCCTGGTTTCCGGACATAATACATACTTCTTTTCATTTCGAATAAGTATCCGGAAACACTCCACCACTTTTTGGTTCGGAGGTTAAAGCCAAAAGCCTGCGATGACAACACTATTCACATGTTCGGATAAAGGTACATGTCGATCATACACGTACATTAATACATTAAAAATCACAAACCTATTCCTTATCTATTCCATCTATAAGACTGTCTAACTTACAGCCTTCCTGTAAATATTTCACAACTATCATTACTTGGTCATACACCAAATTCAATGGAATTTCCTTCCCGTCTGGTCCCTGTGGTCCCACTCGGGCCATATGATTTGGATCCAGTTTGGTGAAGTCTCGTGCGCCTCCACGGCAGGCGGATGTCTTCCATAGCTCGAACCGGCGCCGGGCACCTTTGAACAGGTTTGCCAGGCCCTCTGTACTTTCTGGATGAGTATCAGATGGCCATAAAGCCTTCACCATACTCTTCACGGCTTTCCGGGCCCGAGCATGTACCACAGACAGTTCCTTCAGCACATCGCCTTGAAATCCGGATACTCCTTCCTCCGATCGACCAGTGAACAAGCATGCGGTAACAGAGTCATGACATTCCGAACTATGGACTAAACATGAACACCTAGGGTGGTTTTGCATAAAAACAAAAGGGGAAAGACATACCGAACATGCCGCCCTTCAGTTTTTCATTTTCTTTCTGCGCGGCCGATAACTGAGCCCTTAAGCTCTCTATCTCTTCGGATTGTTTGTTTTTCCCTCATGATTTTTCTCCCCGGATGCGCCCCTTGAGTTCTTTTTCATCTCCGCCAGTCGGCAGTGACATCATTCAGCTGCGTCTAGTTTGTTTTCAGCTCCTCGGCTAGCGCAGTGTGCTTTTCTTTAAGAACCTGCAGATAGTATCGATCCTTAAATCGGTTTGCTTCACTGCTTCAAGTCTCGGGGGCTACTGGCATATGACTATTCAAATTGCATAAAAAATTTCTTGTATGTCCTTTGAGAACAACTGAGTGACTCTGGCAAGTCCGTCTCGAGCCGCTCGGATGTATGCATCCACCGAACTGAGTGCGGCGAATTCTTACTCAGAAAAGGCCGGAGCACGCATGCCCTCATTCAATCGACGGTGATTCATTACGCTCTCCACTTCGAAATTCGTGACAGATACATCGTCCGAATCCTCATGAGGTGGCGAAACTGGTGTTGCATCAGCTCTCGTTCTAGTTGACGAGTTCGACATCGGATTGGCGGACATTCGGCTAACAGGACGTTTTCCCACCGTCTGTCGTGTGTTTCTCCTAACATCAAGAATACAGGAGACCTTGAACATTTCGGACTCATACCCGGGCATGTATTAAAGTGGGCGTACCTCTTAGAAGGCGGTGAGGTTTCTACAGCGCTCCCGGCCCCCCTTTGCTTCGAACGACTACCTCGTGTGGGGACTACCCTGGAGGAGGTACGGTCCACAGAGCGCCGATCCTATTAAAATCCGGATCAGTATAATGAGCAAAAGTGCAAATAAGGGTTTCCTTTCAAGAGCTCTCCGAATACTCACGATGCATAAGGGATAGAGGCGGGGGTAGTCGGCGGTGATAGCCACTTCCGAGCCGTCAAGGCTCTCCTGATAAAATACCCCATCATCGAACTCTATGTATATGTCCGGGTCCTCACAAAAGCCAGGGTCTCCATCACGGTCATGATCCTCTGTGATGCGACCCCGTCTTCGAAGAAGAGGGAGTACAAGGGGAGGTCCGATCTTCACGGCGTAGATCGATAAACGGATGGGGATAACTAGCTGCAAGCAACCGGAAAATGGAAAATAAGAGATTATGACCCGAGGAGGAGGAGGCTCACCGAAGCTTGCAATCCGAACATTCGCCGATCCACAACCCGCAATACTACCCCACACAACCACGCTCAAGTCCTGGAGCATGGGATAGGTGCAATCCGCAAGGGAAACCACGAACTCTAATCCACACAACACGATCTAGTCGTGGAGCACGAATTAGGAGCAATTTCTCAAGGAATCACGAGAATAAGGATAACAAGAGCTCTCCAATCTCAGGAGGAGTCTATGTCTTTGGTCTTTGATAGAAATGGCAAAAGTCCCCAACGAAGGGAAGATCTAGCCTATTTATAACGGGACAACCCCCCTGGATAGGTGTGAAAGAGAACTAGCTTCTGGAACTAGCTTAGGTGTGAAAGGGAACCAACTTTGTTTGACTAAATGGCTTCAAGACTTAATGAGGTAGCTTCTGGAATACTCTCGTTGGAGGTGGTTGGCAGTTCCTGACCAAACATTGTTCACTGGAGTCGAACAATGTTTCCTTCAGCAGCAAACTCGAGTTCTGGGAACCTTTCGCAAGTTGGAATATGCAAACTCGTACCAAACATTGTTTCGTCAGAATCGGAACAATGTTTCTTCAGCAGACAACTCATTATTCATGAATTCCTAACTTTGTTCCTTTGCCATAAAACATTGTTTTGCATGAACTGAAATGTGTTTGGCCTGCTTCGATATCGCACCTGAGTTCAACCAACAACAAAGGAGGTGAAGGCACAACCATGTTTTCAGTGTCAAATGATATACTTAAGTCAGCATTCACCTGATCATGTATTTGCATTGCGCGGCTTCTTGTGATTGGACCATTGATGATTGGTGGTGTTTTGCCCATGGTTGGGATGTCCTCATCATCCTCCCCCTCTTGAGAAGGAGTCGTCCTCGACTCTAAAGGCCCAAAGTATGGGGAAAGATCGGAAACATTGAAGGTTGGGCTAACACCATATTCTTCTGGAAGATCGATCTTGTAAGCATTGTCGTTGATCCTTTCGAGCACCGCAAATGGTCCATCACCGCATGGCTACAATTTGCACTTGCGTTGCTCAGGAAATCGGTCCTTCCAAAGGTGTACCCATACCAAATCGCCTTGCTCGAACACCAGCTTCTTCCTGGTCTTGTTTACCCGCTTTGTATATTGTTCAGTCATTTTCTCAATGTTCTCGTTTGCTTGGGCATGAAGTTTCTTGACGAAATCAGCACGCTTACTTGCATCAAGGCTGGTTCGTTCCTGTAGTGGCAAAGGCAAAAGATCGATGGGAGCAATAGGTTTGAATCCATAAACAAGTTCAAATGGGCAAAATTTAGTGGTCGAATGTACTGCCCAGTTATACGCGAACTCCACACACTACAAAAAAACACACTTCCGTGATGATACGAGTTTGTCACAGTAGGTCACGTTTTCTGTCATGCATGTACATCCATGACAAATTTATGACAGAATCAAGATAGTCGTACATGTGCTGTTGTAGAAGTGTTCCATGACATTACCAAAATTATCATCACGGAAGTGTCCACTTCCATGACGATAAATCGCGCGTCACAGAAGTGCTTTCGTCAAGGGTGACCGACACGTGGCATCCACCGTAACGGAACGCCGTTAAGCTATCGGGGCCAGTTTTGGATCCGATAACCCGTTAACAGCCGGGACCAATGGGAAATTTCCACGTGTAAAATTCTGAATGGCCGGAGGGAACACCTGTCAGCTCGTCAGTGGGCAAGATGTCGCCCGTCCATTGGAGGAAACATGCCTACGATACATCGACACGTGGCTGGGCCCAACAGAGGCCCATATAGGATAAAAAGGCTGGCCCAGTCAAAGGCCCGTAGTACTTACTCAGGTACTAGTGGGCCAGCCCAATAAAGGCCCATTTACAGCCCGAAGCCAGATCTGGCCGGTTAATTGTTCGCCGAATATTTGGGCCCATTTACGGCCCGAAGCCAGATCTGGCCCGTTAATTGTTCGCCGAATATTTGGGCCCAATTACAGCCCAGTGACTTTCGGCCTCTTAGAGGCCCGATGTAGACATGGGCGCATTTCAGCCCGGTGTGACTTTCGGCCTGGGAATGGCCCGTGCTGCCCATGGGCCATATATGGTCTGATGGGACATCGGGCCCACTAACGGCCCGTGATAAAGGTGGCAACAGTTAAGCCCAACATGACTTTGGGCCTGTTAAAGGCCTGTCGCATAATTCGGCCCGTTGATGTTTGTACTAAGCATTCGGCCTCTTAAAGGCCCATGATATCAGTGGGCCAACTAAGGCCCGAGATATGTTTCGGCTTGGTAACTGCCCGTGATATAACTGGGCCCAAAAAGGCCCGGTCTACATTTCAGCCTGCTGAAGGCCCGTCGACGACTAGTGAAAATTGAGGCGCAACATGCATTTCGGCCTGCTAAAGGCCCATGGTTTCATCTAGGCTGTAACAGGCCAGTACAATATTCAGCCTGTTAATGGCCCAACGCTACCTGGGCCAAACTAAGCGCTGGGTCCACAAAAGGCCCAACTAATATATAGGCCGGTGTAAGTTGTGGGCCTCGCGCAAAGTGTGAAGGCCCCAATCATTCGGGCCCAAGAAAGATGCAGGCCGGCCCAATTGTGGCCCGCTAAACACCAGACCTGTTAGAGGCGAATGTTTCGGCCTGGTCGACTACATCTGATTTTTTCAGATAGCGAATGATGGCAGTAACTAGTAGGAATTAAGAACAAACCTACTCCATACAATAAAGAAATTACGGCATAGTAACTAAGAATAAACCTACACTATACAATAAAGGATTTATGGTATATTACATCCACTGGGCATCGAAGTTCGCCACCAGTGATCATAAAGCGCAACGGAGAAGCAGATTACAAAAACTGGGCACCATTGCAGCGTAACAAAATAATACTGAAACGAGACCACTTCCAAGACAATTCAAGAAAGGTTAGCCTTGCGCGGGAACTGCTGCGCAAGCTGCTGAGCAAGGCTGTAAGACCGGCCTAGCATGTCGGTCATAGCTTCCAGGTGTAGCTGTTTAGCGATGAGGTTCTCATTGGTGTTCTCCGCAATCTTTCTTAGAGATAGGACTTCAAGTCGAAGTTGAGTTGCAGAATGCCTTTCTGCTAGAACTTGGGACTGAAGAAGTCGAACTGATTCAGACAACGAATTCTGTGAGCTTGTCTGACTGCTAGTCTCAAGTAACTTGAACACTACATCAAGACAAGACTTTGGGGTTGTCTCGCTATCTTCAAGATGTTTTGCCTTCTTTGCTGCAATATATGTTGGGTTTGTTTCACAGCCTTCAGCAAACTTGTGCATGCCATCAGGCATATCACCCTGAAACAAAGTAGAGAGATGACAGGTTTTGCACGTGTATAAACAAAGATGATAACTGTGCTGTCAATTCCATCCAATTTCAAATTAGAAAATAAAGAGTAAGTTCAAAATATCAATAGCATAATTTGGCATTGTTCATAATGCGGGGAGCTTCACCACACTACTGGATTACCATGTCAACATAACAAGCATAGATGAACGGCAAAGAAAATCATTTTTCATATCATCAGCCACATCAGTAAGATAAAACAGGAGATGACAAGGTGCAAACGTGGGCTGCTTCACCACACACTAGATTATAGATCCACAAAAACAAGCATACATATAGGGAGTATTGAGTAATGTGCATGGTATGAATAAGGAATTTGGTTTTATAAGTAAAACTTAGAACTTACGGTTCTTGCGAACATGCATTTTGGTAGAAACAGCAAACTAAACAGCAGTAAACGATAGGGAGTATGAGCAAATTAAACAGCAGTTGAGGATAAAGGCTTTAGAAGGACTGACTTACATTAATAGTTAACACCGGCTTTATAATGCCCTTCTCCATGTCAAGGGAAGGATAACTCAAGAATTTCAGCACAAAATCTTCTTCAGAAGCATTGCTTGTACTCTACATTTTGTAGAGAGTAATTATAGATATGATAATACTGGAAGGGATAGAGGATAATGAAGATAAGATGCAGATTGATGCTACATAATCAACTACAAATCCCTGGAAGTACAAGCGTTACAGGACAAAATGTACTGACAAGAGCAATGGGCTACACTTCTGCACTGGCATTGTCTCTGTATTCTACTTTTTGGTAAGATTAAATATAGATCTGATCTTTTTTAGTAAATGGTGGGTGAGGGAGATAAGATGCAGAATGCTACACAATGAACCAATCCCTCTTCCCATAATACAAGAGTGTTTTGAACACTGGTGTACTGTACAAAACGTTCTTATATTATGGGACGGAGGGAGTAGCTGTTAATGTAAGTACAGTGATAGACCACGTTCAGTCCTTACAAGAGGACTGCAGAGCTAAACCTCTTCAAAAGCATTGGGTTGATTCTAAATTTATGTAAGAGTCCATACGGATCTTATAATGTCCACCAAATGGACAATTATGAGGCTAACATGTGTGCAGTGATGCTACATAATCAAACAGCTATGAAAGTATGTATGGTCATACAGGGCAAGAGGTACTCACAAGAGCAATGCAGTGTGCAGTATAGTTGCGAGATTCTGTGGTCCCTTGAGAATGAATGTTCTTCTGCTAACAGTTTTCGTACAAGTGAGACGTTAAGGCAAATGCAGAAATGTAGTTCAAATAGTGATGTGATATCATAGACAGTACCTTACGCTGCAGCTGAGACCAATGTGTAACAAGATTATTCCAGTCACCGTCGGATAAATGTAGCACCGGAGACTTTACAGAAATTTCGTTTAGAGGCTTGCCATCGAAGTGCGCTTGCCTTAGGTAGGAACGATACTTCATCAATGAGTGCTTGAAAAGTGCAACCAACCCTTGCTCGTCTTCACAATCCAGTTTGGTCCTCGCGTATTTAAAAGAATGAAATCTTGTGTCTTCTGTCAGCAGAAACATATGCAGTAATGACCGTGAATAACATTAGTACATTACTTACGCGTAAGTTGCGGAGGAAGACTGGAAATTGTTCTGTGTCTGCGGTATAATCTTTCCATGAAGGAAAGATGCGCACAAAGTTCCTGACAACAATATAAGCTTTGTCTTGTAAACTGGGAAGAAATGGAATAGGAGTCCTATTTGCTGCAATTGGGGCTCTCTCTAGTTCGAAAAGGGACTTGGCAACTGGATTTGGTGTACTCTTTGCTGGAATGGGGGTTTTGCGTCGTAGAGCTGGTGCTATGTCAACTGGCATAATCATAATGTTTGCTGCAGTTGGGGTCTGCTGAGTTGGGGCATCAGAAATGACCAGTGGAGTAGGGCTAGAGTCTGCTAGAGTTGGGGTGTTTTGTGGGTCAGGTGATATTGCAACTACACCTAATGGGCTATTTGATTTATCAGGTGCCACTACCTTTTTCCAAATACTTTGCTTGTGCTCCTCCATGATCAACAATCGCCCTCTTCCTTTTGAACGTCTGATACGCAAGAACAACATTTGAATGGATAAATATGGTATGATGGCAGATGGAATATGTACTGAAAATGGATAGGCAGGGCGTATTCACATACATGATGTGTAAACTAAGCTAATGGCAGTTCAACAAAGTAGAAGCAATGCAAAGCATCAGTTGCAAGATATGTGCGACCAATATAACCTTGGAAAGTTAGAGCAAGCACCTTGATGGGTGAATACGATAGGGCATCTTCCTCTGACTCCTCCACTAGGGAGCTACATTGACTTAGGTCTCCCTCTAGCTCAGAATCGCTGTTAGGATCATATTCTGAGCATGAATCTGTAGGTGGAGAGCATTTGCATTGCATTGCATGCAGACTTGATTTCAGTCCCTTAATGCCAAGTTTGACAGCCATGGCATTGTTCTGCTTCATTCTTTTCATGCGCGCAAGCTCATAAGCATTATGATGCTGTTCAGAATCTGAGATTCATGAAAACATAAAAAGTAGTCAGATTATCTATGGAATGCATTGCGGATTCAACTCGAAGAGTGTCTCCCTATAAACCCCTGCATATGCAAAGTTCACCCCCAACTGTGCTGACAAGACCACACACAGAAATACAAACCCCTTATGTCTCGATAACAGGCAGACACACATTTCAAAACTGAAGTAGGAACATTAGAATCATATGAAATTCGTATTTGAACAAATAAACTAAGGAATTATGAGTGGCATAATGTTTAGCTTCAAGGGTGGAGTGTTGGTAGTGCGACACAAAGCAAGTAGGCAGATTGTATTCCATGTAAAAGATCGAAGCCTATGTAAAAGCTGGAAATGACACTTTCTTTCTATACAATGCAGTGTTCGTTGCCCACACATGATGGAAGAGATCACATAGAGAAATACTATTCACTAATGTCTACGGTTGCAGTATTTAGAAACAGGGTGGTCCACCCTAAAAGAATATTGACAACAAATATGACAAGGCAAGCATAGATGTAGTGAATCAATCATTTACTTGTGAGCTTACTAGGACAAGTATGCAGAATTGTAACTGCAGTAAGAGACCGTCCAAAATCTGAATCAAGAAGTTTGTCTAGCACTTACTGTTTGCAACTAATCGACGTGAATAATTGGATATTATATAGAATGAGTAAGAAAGACAAGTAAAATTGTCAACAAACCTGGCTTGCAGTAGTAATCTGGGTCAATGTCACTATGACCAACAATCCAAAATGACTAGTGTCTGTTCCTAGGGCCGGAATTTTGAAAACCCTGTGAACTTTACAGGTACTAAAGATTACCGAAATACATCTGAACCATTAAGTGTAGGTAGCACTGAGCACACAACAAACCCTAATGACAGTCCTGCCTAATGAGTAATGAATCAATTAGAAAATGGGTGATGAGGAGTGGCTGCTGAGTGTTGAGGACGTATCTCAGGATAAATCGGGTTGGCTTAGAGGGTGTTGCACGCCTGAGACCTGAACGGACTGGGAAGGTAGGCACGGCGGCGCGCCCGGGCAGCGGTGATGCTGTTGGGCGAGCGGCTCCTGACCTCCTGTTAGTCCGGCGTCTCCTCCTAGAGTCATGCGGTCCGGGGACGGCAAGTCGCCGGCGAGGTAGGCGGTTGGGGGCGAGTAGAGATCGGAAGCGCGCAACAGAATAGAGGGGAATCGGGGCCTGGGACGACCCAAAATCCCAGGGTGGGCCGGCCCACCGTGGGTACCCTGTAGAGATACACACCCGAGCGGTGAACATGCATTTTCGAAACTAATTTAGGAACATTTAGCTGACCAATTAAACGACTCTCTTTTAATAATATCTGATTCGTATTTGAACAACTAAGCTTGTTTAGCTTGCTGGGTGGAGCAGTGCTATTATGACACGAAGCATGTATTCTGATCGTATAGTGATCATAAAAGAGGGAAACCAGAGAAATGATATTTAGCAGCCATTGTTTGCTTCGAACTAAGACCTAAATTCTAACAGCTGAAAAGAAAGTAGAGTAACCAAGTTAAGATCTATTTTCTGGTTGAGATCAAAAAGTTGAGGAGATATGAAGTACAACCTCTCTTGCGGCGCCGTGTAGGCATCGGGGGTGCGATGGCTGTCGGTGGCGTTGAAGCAGATCTGCGACGGTAGACGGGTGCATCGGGGGATAAGTCCCGTTGCGATGGAAGAGAAGGTTGTGTGAGCGGCCCCGGCAAAGAGGACGATGGCGCTGATGAAGTGAGTGGACGTGATGCAAGGCTCTTGGTCCGTCGCCGTGGATGAGAAACGTCCATCTCTAGCAGTGGACGACGTGGTCTTGGTAGGCGCTCCGGTATGGTGGAGGACGGTGGCGATGGATGTGGTGGAGGACGGCGGCGATGGATGGGGTGGAGGATGGCGGCGATGGATGGGGTGGCGGACGGGGGCTGGTGTGGGGATGGTGTTCTAGCGCGAACGGTGTATGAATAGGAAAATGGAGGGAGAGGTACGGGAACCATGTTTTTGGGACGCGCCTGTCTGAAATACGGGAAAGTTACGAACTTAGCCCCCGTTTAAAATTTGGACGTCTCGTCGGTTGGGGATACGACAGTAATCTCGCATCTCGCCAATATTTGCCCAGAGCGATTATAGATACATTTACAAATATTACACGACATGTTTTCCAGGTGATTTCTAGTAACAACAGTAAATTATTATTTTATATTATTTGGGATGAGAATACGACACATTCTTTTATGTTATGCAAAAGTATACAAGACTTATACAAGCCACAAGTTAAAATAAAGAGACCAAGACTTATGTGTGCATATATGGCATGTGTTCTGCATGCCTACACTTTGATGTCCATCCAAGTGCTACAACGGGTGCATGCAAGAGGTGGGCCCAAGACCAATTTCAACAAAAGACCTAAATGCATGCATGCAAGGCCGTGCATAGAGAAGTGGCCAGCGTGGCAAGGTGCATTAGCGAGATGCACAATGACCACATGGGCCCCAGCCCATGCAAGACACAAAGACATCAGCCACGAGTACTATACGAAGAAAAGGCCCAGCAACTATTATTTGCAGACGGAGAGAGAGTTCGTCTCGGCCAAGTCTTGACCGTGCCGCCAGCTCCGTAATAAACAGCAGTTAAATCTAGGGTTGGAACTTGAGTTTTGTTTAGAGAAGTTTAGCTATATTGCTACTTTTATTTGTCTTCGCTCGTAGCGGCTAGTGCGACCGTCAAGACATCCTATCAGAACCCCATCTTGTGAGATTAATCCCATCTAGCATATTCGCAATTTTGAGATTGCTTGGCTATTATTTTCTTGCATGTTCTTCGATTTGCTTGCAGGAAAAATCCTTCATGGATAGGTCGATCGTGTCGTTGGCTCGGTCGATAACATCGTGGAGTTGGTTCAGCGATTGCCGTGGATATCAGTCGTGTACGGTTCTCCCTATACGGTTGGTAGCCGGATCGTGAGGGTCAAGTCCCACCCAAAATCGTAGTTATCTCTCTCTCTCATAGAAAGATCGGGCCCCAGTTCACATCACCATGGTTGGCGCGCAGGCAGACGGGGAGGCGTGCGTGCAGGTGTGTGAATTGACGGAGGCGTGCTCGCTGCGCAGTGTCATCGGGAGGCGTGTGAGTAGCTGTGTGAAACTTTGGTAGGCATGCCAGTAGTCCGGTGCGTAGGCTCACTGGGAGGCGAGCCATCGGTTTGACCGCCGCCCGCCTCTCTCCCACAACTCCCACTACTCCATATTAATGGTGTGCCCGAGCGGCCGCACCCCCATCCTCACTACGCACACACAATCCTCTCTCCCCGCTTGCATCCTCGATGCCGCTCTCAGTCCTCAAAGCCGCCAGTGTATGAGGATGCCGCTGAAGCGCCCCATCAGAGGGAGTGGTGACGCCGGGGCTGCTAAAGCACCGGAGCACGGCGTGGAGATGGAGACAGAGGTTGCCGTCACTGTCGGCGAGTTATCGCTGCACCCTGACGTCGTCGACGGCGTCGAGCTTCCGCAGCCGGAGGCGGAGTTCCACACCGACTCCGACGACCACTCCGGTGATGACTCCGACGACCACTCCGGCAACGACTCCGACCACCACTCCGGCGGCGACTCCGACGACGACGGACAGCTGGTTAGTCATCTATACCCATTTATGTATCAAATAGATCAGAGGGTTTCTCTGGTTACTCCTGCCTCCCCCTTTTTGGAATAGAAATCCAGTGGTTATGTTCTCCCAATCCATGAAATCTGAGTAAGTTTCGTTAGATCCGTGTAGTGTATTAATTGTTTGAATGGTACAGGTGATAAGTGATTAGTTGTTTCATCTGTGCAAATGATTTCTGCTAGTAAAGGACTAGGGTTAGTGTTCGTGCTAATACTTCCTACCGAGGACTTGACAATTGATTTTGAATGACCTACCTATGTTTGTGCCATTATTTTCTTCAAGATTGGTCTGTACATAGACGACTGTGCTGAAAAATCGAACCATAATCTCTGGATATGTATAAATAAATAGCCATAAATTCCTAATCCTACTTCACGGCATGTAACCAGTGATTTGATGCCAAATTTGTTTTACTATTTGTATGGGTGCTATCTGACGATGTGGACAGCGAGGATGAAGATGCCCAGAGGAGGTACAAGAGGCGAATCCTGAGGGGGCTTTATGCGGGAATGCATAACAGGCGTATTAGGACCAGGAACGACGGCTATGGATGCCCATTTTGCAACCACAAGATTCATGACGCGTATCTAAGTGTTCTGGCGCATGCAAGAGGACGGGCCGTTGGCTCCTTCAAGTAGAAGTATTCTCGCAGGGTGGCGCACGACGCGTACGCTGAGTACCTGGAGAAGCTTCAGGATCGTGCCGGCCACATGTGAGATGAGATGTGGGATGGATCGAACTATGTACGCTTGCGTATGCTTAATGACGGTTGAACTATTTACTTATGGTTGAACTATGCTTATGTACGTGTACGCTTATTATCTATGTCTGAGTATGTTAAATATTTCGCCAAATTTTGGTAAAAATTACAACGGGGGACCAATAAACCAGGACAGAGGTAGTACGTCAATCACACACGGTTCCCAAAGTTGGAACCATATGCAATGACTTTCATTTTGCGTGCTACGTCAATCACACACGATTCACTCTAGCAAACCATTGCCCCCAAAATTCTTTGTGGGACAGAAAACCCTCACCACCCAATTCAAAAAAGAAAACCCTCACCATCCCCACGTCACAAAAACCCTCACTCCGCCCGCCACCCCCTCGGCCCCTCCGGTACGTTCCCCATTCACACCTACACAAGCTCCTCCGCGTCTATGCCATGGCACCGCCTATCGTGGCGGTAAACACTTAGCTCGACGCATGCCGCCGCTGCCAGGCTGCTGGAAAAGCCCACCACATTTCGCCACTTCCGCTTGCCGCTGCCTATCGCCATCGACTTTCTCGACGCTGCTCGCGGTCGACCCAGCTCCGCTCGGTTGGGGAATCTGCCATACTGAGGGTTCTTTCTCATGGACGACAAGGTAACTAATTTAACGAGATATTATCTCATCTCTTATTCCAGTTCATCCGCCTCCTTTAATCACTCGGCGGAAATCGCCATGAATTCATTTTTATTTGAGCTGATTTGAGGATTTTCTTTCATTCATAGAATGTACAATGCACCGACACTTCAGGACTTGGTGACCGCCGCCAGAGATTCCATCTCATCATACCAGATAACTTGAGGACGCGCGCAGTATGTTCAATCTCACCCTAAATCGGTTGGCATGGCCCACTTTCCTGAACATATTCTAAATATTGCTACATTTGGATAAAAGGTGCCACATGCACCATATACGCCAAAGGGGATTTTCCCCTCTTCTTTCTATATTAGGCAATTAATGATGTATTGTTCTTTCGATTACTCTCATATTTCCATGACATCATGTTTACCCCATCTGTTTAATTATAGACTTTTGTCCTTCAATTTCAACAGCTGTACAATTCTTTCAATTTGGGCCCATATTTGCATGTTACCATATTTTCTTTAACAATCCTACCATTTTCTGCAGGACATCCCTCGCTATGCAACAGATTATGTAGTGCACAAATTTTCCCTTTACATACATCAAGGCTCCATGAATGTCATACTGCACACAAACCATGGATTTACAATCGTTGCTACAGTAAGACTTGATGAACGTGGTGACTCCTATTTTGGCACTGGCTTTTGGAATGAAATTGCAAAGTTTTATGTACTAAAAGCTGGCACTAAAATTGCACAGCACATAGAAGGGCCTGGTCATGAGATATATGCTAACTTCCCCGACAAAATCATCCGTCCAGACTTTGTTCGAAGTAAGTTTTCTTTTCAACTATCTGCATATGTTGACTTACCCAGCAATGTCAAATGAATTATGTAGTATTTAAGCAACCAATTGTTATTCCATTTTCTTACTATATCCCTACCTAATAACTTCTAGTTACCAATACACTTTTCTATTGCCCTGTTTTAACTAAATATTCCCTGTACTCCCATTTCTATCTGAAAGCGCCGCTGACAAGGAAACTCCGGAGGTGGAGAACGGGGCTGCCAACAAGCGGAGGCGGGGCAAGCTAGAACCGCAAGCGACTCCAGCAGGCCTAGACTTAATCAACAGCCTCCCTGATGATATGCTGAGAGTCATCATCTCCCTCCTCCCAATCAAATATGGGGCGCGGACAACCCTCCTTTCCCGGCGGTGGCGCCCCCTATGGAACTCCATGTAACACCCCGGATGTAACTTTCCATATGTGTAACTCCAACTCTTGCCAGTATCGGCTATGTGTTATGATATTCCCTTCGTGGTCGGGTTTTGTTTTTCGTTTTGCATTTTGTTCAGGTCATGCATCTCATATCATGTCATCATGTGCATCTCATTTGCATACGTGTTCGTCTCATGCATCCGAGCATTTTTCCCCGTTGTCCGTTTTGCAATCCGGCACTCCCACATGCACCGGCGCACCCCTCTTGTTTCTTTTCATGAGCGGGTGTTAAACGTTCTCGGAATGGACCGAGGTTTGCCAAGTGGCCTTCATATACCACCGGTAGACCACCTGTCAAGTTTCGTTCCATTTGGAGGTCGTTTGATGCTCCAACGGTTAACCGGGTAACCGCAAAGTCCTTTTGTGTGTTGCAGCAAACCCCCTCCAAACAGAACAAAACCCCTCTAAGTCTCCTCCATGCTCTAGGTCGTTCGATCACGATCGTGTGGGCGAAAACCGCACTCCATTTGGAGTCTCCTAGCTCCCTCTACCTATAAAAACACCTCCCCCTCCGAAATTTCGGGCAAAACACCCCTAACCCTAGCTAAAATCGCCCTCCGCCGCCACCGGACACGTCCGCCGCCGCCGCCCGCGTCCAACCGGGAGTCGCCACGTGGCGCCCCCAACGCCCGTACGCCGCGGCCCGGGGAGCCCGCATCCGGCCCCCGCGGCCCGAGCCGGCTCCGCTCG
>NC_057799.1:265521286-265650261 GCF_018294505.1 Triticum aestivum | reverse complement strand
TCCGGTGAACTTAGAGCCACGGCGAGCCCGAGCCGGATCCCGATCCGATCCAACGAGAGGGTTGACTTCTGTTTCCCCCTCTGATTTTTCTTTAAGTCCCGATTAATTTCATATTCTGTTGCATACTTCATCATGGCATAACTCTCTGTATATAGCTCCGTTTCGTGCGTGTAATATATCTAAATATTCGTCTCGAGATGCTATTCATTTTGTTCCATTGTGCCATGTTCATTAGAGTCCAGCTTGATGCCCAAATCTCTCCTGCATGAGTACTAATTGCTGTTAACTGTTGTTACTTATCAGATCTTGAGGATTTGTTATTTTTGTTGCTATTGATGTGTGCATCTTATGGGCATGAGCTCTACATGTGTTTTGATGTATGCCATGCCATATTTACAGAGGTGTATGCCATGTATTTTTATGATCTCTGTGGTGACTAGCACGAGCATGGAAACTAGGCTTCGTGATGTTTCTGATTTTAGGGACTAAATAATTTTACCAAGTCTGTGACTGCTGTTATTTTGTTGCTACGTATCCATGTGGCTACAGAGAGATCCATGCTCCTTTTGGTGATGTTCACTAAGGATGTTTTGTAGATATAGTTGTGCTCTATCCACCCGTGCCTCTGTTTGCAATTATGGAGTGTCCTAGCATGTCTCAATCTTGCTCTACTTTTGCTATAAAATATTCCTGGCAGATTGTTAACATGATATTCAATTTTGCCAAGCTTGTTGTAGTTGATCCATGCATGCTATGTACTTTCTCTTGCCATGGATAGCTTTATAAACATGCCATCTTTCTATAGGTATGCTTTTTTTGTCATGCATTACTTTGTGGTGAGTGCATCAAGCTCACCAAGATGCCCTCATAATGTCTGTTTCTGCCATGCTCTGTTTTCTGCCAAGTCTGAAACCTGTTAACGAAACTTGCTATGTTTACATGGGTGCCATCATATCTTCTGGTCCTTTTTGGCTCATGGTCAGGAAGGGATTTTTGTTCTATGCATTTATTAGATTCATGCCATGCCTTTTTTTGCTATGTTAAGTTCCTGTAGCATGTTGATTTCTTGCTCTGAACATTGCTAGCTGATGCTGTTTCAGGCATGTCCAGTAATTTCACCAAGTCTGTGAACCTGATATCTTTTGCACTTTTGCCATGCTTGTTTGAACCTGTTATGTTGTGATCTAGCCATAGCTCAGTGTTCATATTTTGTGAAGCAGCTCCTGTAGATTACTGTCATATGCTTTGTTGCTATATTGGAGTGCTGTAGCATAGTTACTTGGTGTATTCCAAGTGCTATCATGCTGTTAATCACAGATTCGTGTCATTCTTGTTTTGCTTGCCATTTGCAAACCGTGCATCCGTTTCCGGTGATCTTTATATCGATTTCGACCGAAATCATCTCATCTTTCCAATGGCATGCTTGGTTTGCCAAGTTACTGCCTTGTTCATCCTTTTTTCCTCCGGAGCACGCATATGCATCGCATATCATATCTTGCATATCATTCGTGTTTTGCATCATGTTGCTTGTGCATTTCCCGTGATTGATTGTGGTTCCGTTGCTTGTGTTCTTGTTTTGGGTTGAGCCGGGAGACGAGTTCGTGAACGAGGAACCTGTTGAGTACGCTTACGAGGATCAAGCTTTCGACAACTCTGAGAACCTTGCAGGCAAGATGACCATACCCTCGAAATCACTTCTATCTTTGCTTTGCTAGTTGTTCGTTCTATTGCCATGTTGCGCTACCTACCACTTGCTATGTCATGCCTCCCATATTTGCCATGTCAAGCCTCTAACCATCCTTTCCTAGCGAACCGTTGTTTGGCTTAGTTACCGCTTTTGCTCAGCCCTTCTTATAGTGTTGCTAGTTGCAGGTGAAGTTGAAGTTGGTTCCATGTTGGAACATGGATATTTTGGAATATCACAATATCTCTTATTATATTAATGCATCTATATAATTGGTAAAGGGTGGAAGGCTCGGCCTTATGCCTGGTGTTCTGTTCCACTCTTGTCGCCCTAGTTTCCGTCATACCGGTATTATGTTCCTTGAGTTTGCGACGCGGTTGGGTGATTTATGGGACCCCCTTGAAAGTTCGCCTTAAATAAAACTCCTCCAGCAAGGCCCAACCTTGGTTTTACCATTTGCCACCTAAGCCTTTTTCCCTTGGGTTTTCGCGAGCCCGAGGGTCATCTTTATTTTAACCCCCGGGCCAATGCTCCTCCGAGTGTTGGTCCAAACTAGAGCACCGTGCGGGACCGTCCCTTGGCAACTTGGGTTACGTTGGTACCTGTACGCTTAGCTTATCCGGTGTGCCCTGAGAACGAGATATGTGCAGCTCCTATCGGGATTTGTCGGCACAGCGGGTGGTCTTGCTGGTCTTGTTTTACCATTGTCGAAATGTCTTGTAAACCGGGATTCCGAGACTGATCGGGTCTTTCCGGGAGAAGGTTTATCCTTCGTTGACCGTGAGAGCTTATGATGGGCTAAGTTGGGACACCCCTGCAGGGTATTATCTTTCGAAAGCCGTGCTCGCACTTATGAGGCAGATGGGAATTTGTTAATGTCCGGTTGTAGAGAACTTGTCACTTGACCCAATTAAAATACATCAACTGTGTGTGTAGCCGTGATGGTCTCTTCTCGGCGGAGTCCGGGAAGTGAACACGGTTTGAGTTATGCATGACGTAAGTAGTTTCAGGATCACTTCTTGATCATTTCTAGCTTCGCGACCGTTGCGTTGCTTCTCTTCTCGCTCTCACTTGCGTATGTTAGCCACCATATATGCTTAGTGCCTGCTGCAGTTCCACCTCATTACACCATCCTTTCCTATAAGCTTAAATAGTCTTGATCTCGCGGGTGTGAGATTGCTGAGTCCTCGTGACTCACAGATTCTACCAAAAACAGTTGCAGGTGCCGACGATGCCAGTGCCGATGACGCAACCGATCTCAAGTGGGAGTTCGACGAGGAACGTGGTCGTTACTATGTTTCTTTTCCTGATGATCAGTAGTGGAGCCCAGTTGGGACGATCGGGGATCTAGCATTTGGGGTTATCTTATTTTCATTTGGATTTTGACCGTAGTCGGTCTATGTGTGGATTTTGGATGATGTATGAATTAATTTATGTATTGTGTGAAGTGGTGATTGTAAGCCAACTCTCGTTATCCCATTCTTGTTCATTACATGGGATTGTGTGAAGATGACCCTTCTTGCGACAAAACCACAATGCGGTTATGCCTCTAAGTCGTGCCTCGACACATGGGAGATATAGCCGCATCGTGGGCGTTACACTCCAGCCCTCTCGACCTCATCGACACCCACGAGCTCTTCCATGGCTATCGCAAAAGCTTGGATGCGTTCTCCAAGATCCTTGGCAGTCACCTTGGCCCAACCAAAGGCCTTAGAATGGGCAAGTTCCGTTCCAACGGCAAGGACCGAGCCAAGCTTGACGACTGGTTCCGATCCCCCTCCTTAGATCAGCTCGAGGAGCTCACTTTTTATGATGGGCATATGCGGTCCCTGCCAACGTCTGCACTCCGCCTCGCGCCCACGTTGCGCGTCACCAAGTTCAGGAACTGCCATTTCCCGCCCCTTAATGACGCGCCCGCTCTTATTCTACCACGACTGAAGCACCTCGAGCTCGTCGCTGTCTGCCTCTCAAAGGGTGACATCGAGCGCCTGCTCCGTGGCTGTACTGCACTCGAGTACCTTCGTCTTCAGGTGATCAATGGGTTGAGTACCTTCCACATCACCTCCATGACTCTCTGGACTATTTATGTGTGTTGCTGGTGCGGCAGGAAGACATCACAAAAGGTGGACCACGGTATGGTCATCCAGGACACACCTGCACTTGAGAGATTACTTGTAGTTGATCAAGAAGGTCCAACAAGAATCAAAGTCATTTCTGCGCCGAAATTGACAATGGTGGGCTACTCGTCTGACAAATACTCCGAACTTGTTATTGGATCCACACCCGTTCAGGTACAACAACCGCCTTCTACCTCTCATTCTACAAATTAATATTATTTCTAATTTTGAAGATGTTTGTTCATCTGTCATTCAGAAAATGATTCTGACAAGCTTGACTCCGAAACTGCGCACAGTGAAGGTCTTGGCACCAGAATCTATTGGGCCCGACCTGGAGCAAGTTGTTAGTTTCCTGAGATGCTTTCCGTGCCTGGAGAAGCTATTTATCGAGGTCATGTTCCTTTCCTGTTAAATGTTAACCACAAGGGAGTTCAATTTGTGACACCTTTTTCCAAGTTTACAATGACAATGTACTACAATTTCTGAAGGTTCTTTTGGAGGATTTCAGTACCTACATGCCCCCCCCATATTGGTTGCTTGCTCCATATGGTTACATTCAATAAGCATTTCTCCTTTGGATTCATCCGTACTAGTTTTCTTAGGGAACTTTTCATCCACTCCAACCTCTTGTGAAGAAGGCTACATTTTTCTAGAATGTAATCAAATGCCCATGTTAATCATGTCATATCAAAGATGGCATGTTAGTGCATTTTGCAAATGCTGCAAACCAAATAGCTAGGCCTGTAGTAATGTTCAAAACTGCATGTAGGCACTAACACGTTTTCTTCTTTTGTAGATAAGATTAGGCCCGGTGGTGGATAATGTGATACAATATAACAATCACGTCGAATGCCTAGATCTGCATCTCTCAGAAATTACTTTGAACTCCTACCGAGGGACCTTACCGGAGATTATATTCGCCAAGTTCTTTGTTCTCAGAGCAAGGGTGCTGAAGGAAATGAGGTTTGCCCTACATTTATTTCGCAAAAATGAATGGTCTGTTGATCAGCGCCGGCGCCTGCGGCAGAATGGAGTAGGCTCCAAAAATGTTGAATTTCATTTTGGAACTTCAGATGACAGAGTAATCAGAAGTCATCGGGTCAACCCCATACATGACTTCTCAGTGGCTGACCCCTTTGAAAAATTGTGAGGTTTCAAAGCCAGACTTAGAAGCGGTGATATTAGTTTGAACCTCTCTGATATCCACGTTCAGCGCATCAGCGCAAGCGTTTGCAGCTGATGAGCTGAATTTCATTTCTAATATCAGTTTGAACCTTGTAATCTTCGAATTTGAGCCATATAACTCTGGAATTTGAACCTTGTAACATTTCGAGCTTTTGTGGAACAATCGTTGAAATGGCATAGTGTGAGACTCGTATATTGCTAGCACTATTTTGACCTTAATATGCAATGGTTTTGATTTTATTAACCATTCTCGAATCAGTTTACCTTGTCGATCTCACAACACACGATCTGTATAGCTAACTCGACTGCGATCTTTGACAATATTGCACACAGTTGGTTTCTTCCACCGTGTGCACTGTAGAGCGCAGAATTAATTATCACACTCGAGTGTCCATCATCACCCTTCTGTGTAACTTTGACCTCATCACCCAAGGGTAAACTTATGACCGAAGTCATTCCACACACTTCGTTTTTACAAAGCTTTTTGCCAATAAACGCCCATGATTTGTCCCTCTTCTAGCCGACGCGTGGCCAAACTAGCCGGGCGGGAAGCTTGCGCGGTAAACAGCGCGGGAACAGGCTCTTCGAGCCCACGCCTGGGGTGCGGTGTTGTCAAGCGTGCACTGGATTCTGGAATCCTCCGCTATGAACGCCGTGACAAGACGTGACGATTACAGGCCGGCCGGCCCCCATTTATTACAGCGGCCATTTAACCTACCCTTGTGTCTCTTCAACCTTTCGATGGCGCCCCACCATTGCAAGAAGCACACCCACCACGAGAAATTCTTAGAGGGTATCCTGCGCGGTTCCAATGGCGCTCCGAGCGGCTGCTGACGACGAGCAGCAGTTCACCAGGTGTGCCGTGGTGGACACCCACAGAAGGTTCATGGACCTCTCGGTGGTGTACACCAACGACCCGGTCTGGGTGGATCACTCCATCCACATCATGGAGCTATTGCTTGCCGAGGATAAGTACAACGTGGTCGTGTTCGACCTCGCGTACACCCGCGCTCGTGTCGGGTCTCGTCCCAAGGTTGCCGTCGCCCAGATGTGCGTGCGCCACCACGTCCTCGTCTACCACTACTGCCTGGCCACAAGGCCTTGCGAGCATTTCACCAGGTTTGTCAACAACCCCCACTACATGTTCGCTACGGTGGACATCACCAATGATGTAAAGGTGCTCGAGAATTCGGGCATCGCCTGCCAGAATCTTGTCGACATCCAGGGCCAATACAAGATCAGGGGAAGCAAGGAGCATGAGAAGGACTCACTGGTTCACCTCGCCGAGGTCATCATCGACCCCTACTACAGAGACATGAAGGATTCATGCAACAAGGACAAGCATGCCTGGCACTCGGCCTGGATGGAGAAACTCGACAAAGCTCACGCCGTGTACGCGACCAAGGAGGCATACACGAGCTACGACATGTACAGGCAGATCGTTGACATGAGGAAGTCCCTCCTTCCCCAAAACGGCCAGGGATCTAGCCGGAAGCAGAGCAATGGCAACGTCGTCGCAACAATAAGTATATGATTAGATCCTCGTTTCTCCTACTTTAGTATGCATGTAATTGCTTTCTTTGGTGTGTGGAAATGTTATGTGTGTAGTCACTTGTGTAATTGTATGCTTAATTTTTGTTATGCAATGCTGTGTTTTTAGGTATATATGTTGATGCTATAGACAGAGCGTAGATGTTGTGCGGACAAAGAAAATCACATCGCACACGGACTAAACAATGGAACCCATCGGCGATGTTTTCATCAATCACTCACAATTGTATACCAGCAATCATTTGCTCACAACACACACGGCTTGTTAGCAGTAATCGTCTGTGTTGTTATCAGTCTTCGCACACGTCTCCGATTACAGACCTGTTTGCCTCGTATCACACACATCTTGTTCATTTGAACCGTTTCTGTTCTCATGTCTCAACGCAAACAGTTCATCCGAGTGAACCACATGCCGTATATCGCACACACCTTTGATCTGGCTGACCATTTCTTTTGTGTTGCCTAATCACAAATAGTTCATCCGAGTGAACCGTATGCTGTGTATCACACACGCCTTCATCTGGCTGCCCATTTATTTTGTTCCTCCTCATCGCAAACAGTTCATTGAACTGAACCATATGCCCTTCATTGCACACGCAAATAAAACCTGAACCGTGTTTCATGCATCCGTCATCGCAAACATTTTATACATTTCTGACGGTTTTCATACAACACCGTTTGCGGTTATTGCATCGCACACAGTTTCTCGAAGGGTCTCTGTATCACACACGCCTTCATCCTGCAAGGCTCCACACTGGAACGACCCGGAGATGGGGAAGACGCGGCAGTGGAGTCGCAGACGGAGAGGAGTGGGAAACTTGACTGGTTCGGGTGCGGGGTGGGCCTACACTCGACAGAGAATAACAGGAGGTGCGGACTGGAGGGATGGCCTAGCCGTCGGCGGGGTAGAATTTCGCTGCGAGACGCGCAAAACAGTGCCGCTGGACGCCGGAGGCTGGAGCAGGCGGTCCCGGTAGTGCTGGGGGAAGAAGACGAGAGATTGAAGAAGAATGCCGGCCGTTGGATGTAGATCCAACGCCTTGCTTAGGCTTCGACCTACTGGCCCACATGTCAGCCAGTCCATTTTTTTAGTCTATTTGGTGGGTTGGTGAAACAATGATGTAGCATCTATGCAGGCCGTTTATATATATGGTAGAATTTAAAGCCCATTTGCATTTTTCTCGAAATCCGCGGACTTTCTGGCTGGGTGAAAATATCTTGTTGGGCTAGATGGAGAAATGTTATAAAAACATAAACATATGATTGCACGTCTATTACTGCATTGGTCAGTAAAATCTTTGCAAGCTTATGTACGCAATCACTAGGAGTTAACTTGCCAAGTTATATATAAATAATAATTATTATTATTTTGTAAGAACTTTCAATTTACGAAATAAAATATCATTTTAATTTGATGAGTTAATAGGACGTGGGGTATTATTATTTTTAGGCTAGACGTGGGACAGTTGAGTTGGTTCTAGGGAAAAGTACTGGGAGAAAACTCAGTTTACATCGAAAAAGGAAGTGGGAGAAAATTCAGATACATGATTAATGAAAACGAAAAATAAAGGAAGTGGGAAGGTCTATAAAATGGTCGGACGAACGACAGGTTTAACGGAACCTTATGTTGTTTCTATTATATATATATATGTAATAAAATAAGATATAAATATAGGTTCAGTTTTGCATTCTTATAGAAAACATAGGTTCAGTTTTGCATTCTTATAGAAAATAGAACTGAGCTGTGCGTCGTCTTGAAAAAACAAACAAAACTTGGGTTGCTGATGTTATAGACAAGCTAGGTTGGGAGGACCAGAGGCCGCTTGATACCCGCTGGATCCAAAAAATGTTGAAACATGTCGTGAGCTGCCCATGTTAAACAACAAAACCTAGGCCATGGACCTGGTGGGCCCGGGACTGTCAGCCTCTGGACGAACAGTTGTCTCCCGATTCCTCTTGTTTTGCTGACCATGTTGGGAATGGCAGACGGCGGCGCCGCGGCGAGAGCACCAAGGCGGAGGACGACGTCGAGACCTCGGACCGAACGAACCGGAGCGGGGGAAGACGTAGGTAGAGGGGAGTACGAGGGTTGACTTGTTCGGGTGCAGGGTGGGCTGGTGGAGCTGCCGCCGCCAGACAATGTGTGGGAGTAGAGGGATGGCGTAGCCAATGCCATAGGCTATGATGGCCAGCCGCTGTATAGGAAGAGGACGAAAGATTGAACAAAATAAAGAAATACAAATGGATAGGTGGTTGGTCCCATATGTCTGTGTACTAGACCTGCTGGGTCCACCTGAGAAGGGGAATATGTCGGGAGGAAGGAGATTCAAAGTACGACAGCCGAGTGAACTAGTTTTTTTTTTGAAACGGACGAGTGAACTAGTTACATACATAAGAAAATAGCCACTAAATAAAAGCAAACAGGTTAATGGGTTCTTAAAAGAAATATTTTGGACAAAACAGATAATTATGACACATAGGCTAATGCATGAAACAATCAGATGATAAAGGTGCTTAAACAGATAAAGTACAACATCTAGACCTTCCTGGCACGCTTGATCATGACGCTGCGGCTGTCCGTGTACCCGTCGGTTACGGGAAGCAGACACGCCCTCATGTCCAAGATCCACCTGTACATGGCGTAGCATGCGTGTGCGTCCCTGGCCGCGTAGGTTATGTAGTCTAGATTCAGAGGTACCTCCCACATGTTCAGGTCCTTGGTATCATTGTCTTCTTTCATGTTAGCGTATCAGGGGTCGATGATGGTCTCGGCGAGGTCAACCACGGAGTCCTTCTCCTGCCCGTTGCCGATGATCTTGTATTGCTTCTGGATGTCGACAAGCTTGTTGCACCAGATGGCCAAATCATCACGTTCTTCCTTCTCTCCACCGTAGCGAAGGTGCAGTCAGCGCTGCCGATGAAACGTGCGAATGCTCCAGAAAATCTGATGGCCCTACAACAGTGGTAGACGAGAACCTCGTCCCGCACACATACCTGGGCAACGGCGATCCGATGGTCCCTGTCAAGAGACGAATGGATGGGCACAAGGTCTAGTCCTGCGACCTTGTGCTTTCTCGTCCCGTAGGTACTGCTTGAACTCGGCCAGGCAGAGCTTCACCGAGTCCGGATTGTTGGTATACATCACATTCAACTTGGTGCAGCCATGGGACTGAACGGCGAACTCAAAGGTGAACTCCTTGCTGAAGTCCATATCCAGCAGGCTCACCCCTCGGATTGCCATTGGAGTCTATTCAAGTGGACGAGTGGGTAGGCGGCGGCAGCAGTTCATTTTCAGCTCTTGGGGAACTGGATTCAACAGTAAACTGAGTGTGTACAGGCGACAACAGTTACTACCCCTCCCTCGCCCGCTGCACGACCGGCGGAAGATGCACCCTCGGTGCATTCAAACGCCTCCATTAAGAAACCTACTCCGGCCACACGTCGGTTCACGAGTGGGTCTGTATTGGTACTGTAATAACAAGTGTTAGTGGTCACTTTACTTAAATTTAATTAGCTTTAATAGAAATTTATTCTTAAAACAAGCAATGCATTGGCTCGTTCTATCAGTGCCACAGGATCAACATGCACAACAATTAGAATTATTATGCTCAGGACGCACACGATCAGCAGATTTGTCGCACTTTCACACAGATAATACTGCCAAGTTTGAACTGTTTGTTATGGTTGTTGTCCTCTGCATCATCATGTCGTGTTTCCCAGCTTGCAAGATTCAGAACCAACAAATAAGATCCAAATAATAAGTACAACAAAGATGCCTACACATCCCATTGATTCCCAGCTTGCAAGATTCAGAACCAACAAATAAGATTCAAATAATAAGCACAACGAAGATGCCTACACTTCTCATTGATTCCCAGCTTGCAAGATTCAGAACCAACCCATTAGAGCCTTTTGATAAAGTGAATATCGGGATTAAATCCATCTTGGCTAGCCGTGTCATACAACCCAAGAACTTGGCGAATGCTCTTGACCGTCACAACATCTGTAGTTGAGTATTCCTGTTTGCACAGCACAAATAAGAAGAGCATGATTACTATAATAATGGCACTCCTTGAACTCAACCTGCAGCTCCACTCGGATGAGGCCAGCCTAGAGTTCCATGATTCAATTCATGCGCCTTTTTCTGCAGTTCACCTGAAATGAAGCAAAGATTGAATCATTCAGCTAGCAAGAAGTACTTGCTCTCATGAGCTGGCAGGTTCTTCTTTAGTAGTTGCACTAAAATTGAGGAACATTAAGGTTGGTTGTCCGGCTCATGTAAGGTGCAACTATATGTGCTTATCCTTTTGTGCAGTTCCACTAAAATAAAGTGCCATTGTGGTGACAGTGACGACTCATCTTGCAAAGGCTAATAAAATGTTGCACGAGATTACCAGCAGAATTTGACGGAGATTATGGAAACTCCAATCACCATTTTGTGCAGTTCCACCAAAATTGAGAGATGTTGCCCACGTGACATTTTAGTTGAACTGCACAAGACACTCATTAAAAAAAAGTGTTTTGTGCAGTTCACCAAAAGGTCACAATAGCAACAAGGTGAAATGGATATCCCTATCTGCACAAAAAGATAGAAAGTAAACAGTTGCTGGTCAATAAGAATATACGAAACATACACGAAATGAAAAGAAGCATCTTTCATGGCAATCACGCAAGGACAGTAGAGATTTTAAAACGTCAACAATGCTTCATGTTACTGGAAGCATTACGATCAACAATGACATTCATCATATATGGGATTACTTTAATGGTGGCATTGCTTGTTTACCAGATACAGTAAATCAACAACAGCTAAAGAGTTGGTTTAAGGGCATGGGACCATGGGGACACCAGGACACTCAGCAGCGTAAAGGAGCAACTTACTTATCGTACTGGGGAAAACAGTAGGAGTACCATTTGTAACATAGTTTAATTGCATCATATCGCTGGAGGCATTAGATTAACAATAACACTGGTTAGACATGTCCTTAAGTTAAAAGTGTGATCGTTTCATTTTACATGCGCCCTTACATTAACAACAGCAAAAGGTTGGTATAAGGACATGCGATAGTGGATGCATCAGCACAATGTACCTACAAGGAGGCATAAAGTGGTGATGCCGAGTTTGTTCATGCTCTGTGAGGGCAGCAAATCTAATCCTAGAGACCTTTTAATATGTGAGGGCAGCAAATCTAATCCTGAAGACCTTTTACTATGTGAGGGCAGCAAATCTAATCCTGGATACCTTTGAGGGAAGCAAATCTAATCCTGGAGACCTTTTACTATGTGAGGGCAGCAAATCTAATCCTGGACATACTCTGTTGACTTGTCCACCAGCCTCCACTTTCCATCCTTTTTTCAACCAATAATAGATATGTTCCTTATCTAGTTTGTACTGTGTTTTCCCATTATTTCCCTTTTCAACCAAGAGACCGGTTGGGTATCCGGTCTCTACTACTTTCACCCTATTATTTCCTCTTTGAATCAAGTCCTAGATTCATGCTACAACTTTCCCCCTTTCTTCGTTGTTTGAACCAAGTCCTAGATTCGAATGCATGCAGTAGCTTTACCTCTAATAATACTAAAAATTTAGGTGGCTTTGGAAGAGTTGATGGGAGTAGAAAAAGATGCACATGCAAACACGTGGGGAGCTGGGGCAGTAGAGCAAGGCCGCTTTCGAAGAACTTATACCCGAGGGTCGTTGGGATGTCGGCGGCGGCAGGTCAGATCTGCGCACAATACGGCAGGGAGGAAGAAGGGTCGGAGAACCTCCCGAGCCGGCGCTGTGGCGGAGAGAACGACATGGGCAGAGGATCGGGCCCCTCCGGCAGTTGTGAGTTTCCTCCCTCACGGTGATGACCGCGTGAACGATGCACCTAGTCCTCTACACACACCAGCCGAAGGGATCCGGCCGGATCTGTGACCGGCGGTGAGCAGAGATAAAATGTCGCTACCGCTGTCTTGTTTAGATCTGGAGAGGATGAGAGAATGAAGAGAGCAACACTAGTAAAGCAAGCGCTCAGGCCCCTGCGTACATATATAGTGGAGTGATTATCTTTTTCTCTCCACAACAAGCGTTTCAATTTGTGTACATGGCATTAAAGAAAAGAAACTCTCTATTCAAGGTGACTAACTATACGACTCCTACTTACTACTAGTAGTAGTATTTTTCACTTGTGCTCCCCGACCCTCCATTCATTGAACAACCCAATGGGTGAATAAACATACAGTACTAGTATTTGTATAGAACGAACAAGCTCGAACTATTTTCGGGTAGTTAAAAGTTGAGGGCGGGGCTTTTCCTAGGCATTATGCACGGCTTGTTTCGCGTAGGCGGTTTGACAGAGAGGCGGGGAGGGTGAGGGAGTAGCAGATTCAACTTACTTACTGCTGGAAAGGTCGGGCTGTGCGATTTGACGACGCGTTATTGCTGGAAAGACTTGTGATATGACTACTCACTATAGTCATGAATTACTGGCGGTACGACCGGGGTGATGCCCCCCTTTCGTTCCGCACTCTAATCTGGTGCATGACACATCGACCCGGATGCTGGCTCTCCCACATGTCGGCGAAGTACATAGTAGTAAGAAGGAGCAAAGAATCATGCGGTATATACTAGTAGTACTAATACTCACGTCGGAGGAGTGCGAACCACAGCAGCCCAGTGAACCAGCAGTGCGAACCACGGCAGCCCAGTGAACCAGCAGTAGAAAACAATGTGGTGATATGACCATAAAAACAATGTGCTACGGACCAGACTGTAGCATGTACAATACTATTCCTCTTTTTTATAAACATGTTATGTCCAAAATTTAATGAACGTGCTCCGGTTTCTATGAGAATAATCCGGTTTCATGTAGTAATTCATTTATTTATTTATTCTTCTGTGGGGGGTTTGCATGTAATTCATGAGGTCTAAAATGTAAAGTACCCCAGCATATGCTCCGAGTCGTGCATGCACTATGACCCAGATGCTCTATGTCCCACATGTCGGCAAAAGGGGGCACGTGGAAATAGCCTAGGAGTACATATAGGAGGATAGATGCGTGAAAAAATATGTACGGTGAAGTGTAGCTGCGGTTCAAAAAGGAGACCTAAAGTGATGATAGGTATAGGTCGCGCGCACCCAACTAGTGGTACTAGACATACGACTACTTTTTCCCTTAAAAAAAGAGGTACCAGAGCTCAGTACTCCTATTCTATCAACACGAGTCCCATCTAACAACAGCGTCCGTGCTACAACTAGCTCTTCTCCCTCGTTTCTCTCTTCTAGTTCTAAACTCAGCCGACGCCCGGTGGGCGGGGTGGGGATTTGCCGATGGTCGGTTTGCTCAACTGCGGCCCCACCTCACAGTGAAAACGTTACGACTGGAATAAAAATGCCATATACTCCCTCCGTTCCTAAATATAAGCCTTTTTAGATATTTCAAATGGAATACAACATACAGATGTATGTAGACATATTTTAGAGTGTAGATTCACTCATTTTGCTCTGTATGTAGTCACTTGCTGGAATCTCTAGAAAGACTTATATTTGGGAACGGAGGGAGTACTATACTAATAAAACATTAAGGCCACAAGGCGATGCAGTGCTGGTTACAGGAGGCAAGAAGAAGAGATGCATCCATCGACGACGTCCACCTCCTCGACTCAGGGCGCCAGCCCACTGAACGGCAGCTAAGTACCAACGGCTTTCGTGGCCAGGTCGACGTGCTTCTGAACAATGGCGTCCAAAGATTCCAGCCGCTGGGAGAAGGCCAACGTCTTTCTGTCCTCGCTGCCCTTGTAGTGGCCTACGTAGACAATTTCCTCGTAGACGTGGATGTGCACGTCGACGGTTTCTTGCATGGCGAGGCGCTACGCGGCGAGCGCGGCCTCGAGGTGCACATTCTTCGTCACGACCTCGGGCACCTGTAGGGCCACCAGGGCTTGAAAGAGTTCGTCACCATGGAGGCCGATGAGGGTGGCACGCAATGAGGAGCCTAGGCGCGCGGGCTGGAGCAGTACGGCAAGGTCGTCCGCGCGCTTCTTAACGGCGGTGAACTAGCGGACAGAGTTGACCATCATGTCGTCCATGCGAGAGGCGAAGCCAGCGTCGGCGAGGGCTACGACGCCGCGGTCGTCAGCACTGTCTGGAAATGCTGCGCGGTGTGGGGCCGCAGGCCAGCGCCTTGGATGATTTGGCATAGCCTACTGCCGCTCACGTCCATCGCCTCCATAGGTGCTTGTGGCTTCTGGTCACTTGGTCTTGGATTGGAGTGAGCAGTGTTGCGCAAAGACTAGGAGTAGATGGATTGGAGTGGTGGGGCGCGTTTATATGAGAGTCCAAACTCTGTTGCATTCACATCGTGCTGGCTCTATTCTGCTTCTCCAATTAATTCCCTCCGCATGTAATTGAGGATGCATCATTGACCGTTCAATGTCTCGGGAACCGCTACCCTCTCCCTCCTTGTCATTCAAGCACCTATGGAGGCGACTACCGCTCACGTCTATCGCGTGCCAGGAGACGTTCCCGTCGACGACGAGGTGCCTATGGTGACTTCATAAATTTCAAGATGATAGTACTACCTCCTTTCCAGTTTATAGGGCTCAATTCAAAAATCTCACCAATCAAGGTAGATGGTGAGTGGTGGAACTATTTTTGTAGTTTGCAAAACCACTCAATTAATGCACTTGTTTTCCTCAAAAATTGTGTTTACCAATGCATTAATTGTAATGCATGCATGCATAAAGTACATGCATTGGTCAATTTTCTCTTAATACTTGCATGCAATGGTTTATTGCACCTTGGAATCTGAACATGTGATGGGGAACAACCAAATTGAGACTTTTAAAATGGGAAACTAAAATTTTGAGATAAGCCCTATAAACCAGAAAGGAGGGAGTAGGCCGGCTCAGTATTTCGGAGGTGCTCATAGGGGTAGGGTGTGTGTGTGTGCGTTCATAGGGGTGAGTG
This sequence comes from Triticum aestivum, assembly GCF_018294505.1. Taxonomy (NCBI): domain Eukaryota; kingdom Viridiplantae; phylum Streptophyta; class Magnoliopsida; order Poales; family Poaceae; genus Triticum; species Triticum aestivum. The sequence continues at coordinate 265,634,771 of NC_057799.1, read as the reverse complement.
TATGCACGTGTATATGAGCGCTTGCGTCTGTACTGTGTTAAAAAAACGTAAATGCGTGTCAATAAGAGACTAGTCGGTACTAGTATACTCAATATTGTGCACCGCGACGAAGGCGGAGAGGAAAACGAGAGAACTACATATTTATTTACGATGTAGATTCACTCATTTTGCTCCATATGTACTCCGTCTCGGTGTAGTCTAGTCACTTGTTGAAATCTGTAGAAAGGCAAGTACTCCTTTCTTGTTTATAGGGCTACACTAGCAAGTTACTACAATAGTGGGCTCACATAGCAATTTTGTCTCATGCAAGAGCCTGGCTATATGCGTGCTCCAAGGTTCACAACTGCCACGTTCGGGTTGCGCTTGGCTCTTCGCCTCTTTGAGAAGACGAACAATGATGTTACTACTACTGCTTCTATAGTTTCGAATCCACTGCTGCATGTCCGTCCACCGCGAGCGGGAGGGATAGCTTGTTGTAGTACTATAAGCAAAAGCCTGTCCTCGTTTGCGAGCCACTCCGCGCATGGGCGAGGGAGAAGGCGTGTAGTAGTAAAATCAAGCTTCTCCTCGTTGTACGAGTTGACGCGACACATCCTAGCACTGGCCCCACATGGTTGCCTCTAAACTTGGTTGAAAGACCCGCAATGTACAATATATTTGCTGCAACCTCTAACATTTACCCCACGACAAATTAAAATATATATTCCTGTCTTGACCAAATGAGCGTGCAAACTACAATCACCAGGATGACAGGCAGGGCCAGAAGATTATTTTAATTAAAAAAAGCATGGAGCCGACCCCAACGATTTTAAGCTTATAGGCACAGTACACGCTATCCTAGACTACTCTACACATGAAACTGCCACACGAGCGTCCGGGCTGCGCTTGGCTCTTCGCCTCTTCGGGAGGTCAACAATGATGGAGTACTACTGCAGTGGAGGAGTACTACAGTATGCTTCTGGCCATCTAACACCGATCGAACTGTTGCATGTCCACCGCGTGCGGGATTGAGAGCGTGTAGCGAAAGCTTCTCCTAGTCCTGCCAGCCACCACGCCCATGGGAGAGGGAGGGACACAACTTCATTGACTTACTGCTCCTGCCTTTGCGTGTATGGCAGGTGGGCCCAATAGGTGGGTGGCCCACCTGTCATGCAGCCAAAGGCAGGTGCGGTTAAGGCGAGAGGGCATTGTAGTAATCAAACTTCTTGTTGTACAAGTTGACGCGACACATCAAAGCACCGCACTTGATATATTTCAATAATTTGCGTTTACCGATGCATTAATTACAACGCATGCATGCATGCATGCATGCCGTGACTCTCCTATTGATACTTGCATGTGTTGATTTAATGCACCTTGAAGTAGTATGAATATGTGACGGTAAAGCTTTGTAATGCCCCGGCCCTAAAGCAAGAGATGGTTGTGCACGAGGAGGGCGAGATCATGCAGACGGAACAGGACTCGGCGATGGAGCTCTCTATGGTCTCGATGGACCTCACCTTGCTCCACTGCCCCATGTGCCTCTGCCCCTTGAAGCCTCCAGTGTATGAGGTTCGAAGACACCTCGTCCGTTTGGCTGATCAAGCAAACTACAGGTTTCTTGATTGATGTGCTGTTCGATTGATTTGTGCAGTGCAAGGGAGGGCACCTGGCCTGCGTGGACTACCTCGTCGAGCGCCCCGGGAACCAGCGGTAGTGCCAGAAGTGCAAGCGCGGAGTGGCTTTGACGTGCGGAACACGGCGGTGGACGCCGTCCTCTCCTCAGTGAGGGTGGAGTGCCCACACGAAGGCTGTGGGCTCTACGCCACTTACCACAAGCTCGCCGATCACCAGAGCGTGTGTCCGCTCGCACCCTGCAAATGCCCCATGCCCGTCTGCGGCAACGAAGGCCCGCCGCTGTCGGATTGCAGGTTCCGGCAAAACCCTTAAGGTTCGAACTCTGGGGTGCGCACGAAGATCGCTCTCTCCCCCTAGCTCACCCACTTACCACGATCTCAAAGCTCAGGTCGTCGAACTCGAAGAACAAGGGACACAAGAGTTTATACTGGTTTGGGCCACCGATGTGGTGTAATACGCTACTCCAGTGTGGTGTGGTGGATTGCCTTGTAGGCTGAGGATGAACAAGTACAAGGGAAGAACAGCCTCCTGAGGAGAGGTGTTCTTGAGCTCGGTGAGCTTGTGCGTGTGAGGGTGGAATGGATCTGATCCAAGGTTCCGCCCCCCTCCTATGGTGGTGGCTAGTCCTATTTATAGAGGCCCCGGTCCTCTTCCCTAATATTAGGCGGGAAGGGATCCCACAATGGCCAATTTGAAGGGGGACAACTAGTACAAGCTATCCTGACAAAAGGTGGTCTTCGCCTGCCAGAGGCTCTGGTGGTGACGACGTCGTGGGCTCCGTGGTGACCTCCGTCCTGCCGCCCTGCTGGTCTTGGTCTTGTTGCACCGATATGGAAACCTTTTCCTGATGCCTCGGGACTCTTCGCCTGTGCCTTCTCCTTTAGGACCAAAGAGGAAACGAGTACTCTGCGCCCGCTGGCGCCCGCCTGGTGCCTGCCTGGCCTTGGTCGTCATGGCTCACGTCACAGGAACCTCACAAGGTGCCCCTCGCCTTGATCTCTCCGCTCCTCGCGAGCCAGCCTAGTGAGGCTGCCCCTGAGGAGGTCTTGTGTCGTCCGCCTCGCGAGGCTTGGCCCCTCACGAGGGTCTTGAGTGTTTGCTGGTGAAGATGGGCTGTACCAGGCCGCTAGAGGAGCCAAACCATGGGCCGCAGGCAGGCATGTCTGGGGACCCCCATTCCCAGAACGCTGACGGTAGCCCCCGGGCCCAAGGCGCGCTCGGACTTGGCTTCGAGGCGAAGCCAAGGGGCAACTGCGGAGTGCCGCGGGCCCCAACTGCATGCGGCCTTGATTGACGCGTGGCGACTGACCGGACGTGGGCGTCTCCGCTTCCCCACGCTGTCTCGGCAACTGCCCGACTGACAAAAGGCTGGCGCGGGCCACGCTGCCTTCATTGCTTCCCTTCGTGTTGCTCCAGATCCCCTTTCTTGCTCCTCGTTCCCAAAGACTCCAGATCCGCCCAAATCCTCCTCTGAGCCTGCCGCCAATGGCACCCAACAAAGCTCGGGCCGTCCCTCCGCCATCCTGGTACGAGCCTGCGCTGAATGCGCCAAGCATCTCGGAGAAGAACCTCGCCTCCACGCTCCTGATGACGGTGGAGGGTGATGAGAAGAGGAAGACTATACTCTGGGACGGCTCCGCCGAGCCGGAGGCCTCGGGCAACACCTTCTATCCCTTCTTCATGAGCAGCATCGTGGTGGGGTTGGTTCCTCCCTTTTCCGACTTCTTCAATTCCGTCCTTAGCCATTACAAGATTCACGCCCTCCATCTTCATCCCAACTCCATCCTCCTTCTATCGATCTTCGCCTTTTATTGCGAGGCGTACGTTGGGGTGATGCCGTCCGTGGCACTGCTGCGCCACTTCTTCTATCTCCGGGTCAAGGACGACCCCTGCTCAGGGTGCGTCAACTTCGTCGCGGCCAACAAGACCAATGCAATCTCGAAGGCCGGGAAGAAGGCTGAGGGCTTCAGGGGCAAGTGGGTCCTGATGGATGCCAAGTGCTCCCACCCTAGGCTGGTGCTGCCGATGGAGATGCCCGTGTCTCACGACGGGTGGTTCCGAAGTGAAGCTCACCGACCCTCGGGCGGAGTTGGTGCTGGAGAGGATGACCGCCAACCTGAAGCCCGATGACCCAAGGGCGGTGAAGCTGACGGGGGCCATGATCGTCAAGGAGTTCATGGTGCAGCGCGTGGCTCCCCTCCAGGCGCATGCGCGCCCCTTGTGGGAAGCTCGGGGATGACCTCCGCCTGCGTCCGGAGGCCCTGTCTGACGAGGAGCTGGGCACGGCCCTCCGCTCCTTGGTCGGGGATGACCAAGGGTACCCGCCGGACAGCATCGTTCCCTTGTACCGCTGCCCAGATGGGGCAAAGATTGCCGCCGCCATGCCCGTCTTCGATGGGCATGGTCTTGTGCCACCGGTGCTCTCTGAGGCCCGAGTGGTGACGGTTCCGGTGGTGGTGTCCTCCGACGATTCCGGCGAGGAGGAAGAGCAGGACTCGGCGGCCACCCCGAAGGGGTCTGGGAAGACTTCCCCTCTGCGCAAGGCCGACCTCCTCCGCGCCTTGCCTGACGACGACGCTGCCGGCGACCACCCAGCGAGGGAAGTCCTGCCCCCTGCTAGGGTCACTACGAGGTCCAGGGTCTCCCCTTGGGGAAGCCGTCGTCCGGTGTCCCGACGAAGAGCAGATTGTCGCTGATCTCTCGGGGTGACGCCCCTGCCTCACCGCCACCTGGGGCCACAGCGGCCTCCCAGACTCCTGGGGCCCGCGTGCCTGCGCCCCAGGCCGCGAGGCCCCTAAGCTCCGCACTTCTGAAGAGGCACCGGGACTACACCGCCGTGGACCAGTGAGTATCCTGCCCTGACCTTGTCCTTGCTCCTGCTTCCGTCGCGGCTTCCTGATGCTTCCTCCTTGAGCTTCTAGGTCGACATCGTCATCAAAGAAGAAGAAGGAACGGGCGGCCACATCCTCATGGACCCGGCAGCCTAGCACGACCGCACCTCCTCCGGCACAGAAGGGCAGCGATGGCGCCCGCCCCTCTCCGGCCCGGGCTTCCTTGAGAGGCCCAGAGGAGCGTCTCCAGGGGACAGCGGCCCCTCATGCTACGTCGACTCCCGAGGTGCTTGTCCCCAGCTTGCTGGCCGAGGCCCCGCAGGCTCCGGAGCTCCTGGCTTCTTCTTCCGCCGCCGTTAACCTGCAGGTCTTGGCGACAATGCTACCTTCTCCTTCCACCCCACTACCAGTCCGCAATCCTTCTGCCTTGCCTGACGCCCTGGAGCACGCCCTTTCTGCGCTGACCCGGCTGTGGGGTGATCTTCAAGGCGCCGACCGTCGCCTAGTGGCCGGGCGCCTTGAGCCGATCTCTGGCTGGTTGCACTCTGATGCATCCATCCGGGAGGCGCTGATCCAGGCCGTGGCAGCTTTCGAGAAGGACAAGCAGGCCGCTGCCCAAGCCGCGGCTGCCCGCGAGGTGGCGCTGGAGGACGCCGGGGCCATCCAGGATCGCTGCCGTTCGCTAGAGGCCGAGCTGGAGACCATGCGCAACGAGCGCGCGACCGAGGCTCGAGGCCGCAAGGCGGAGGAGGAGAAGATGAAGGCCCGAGAGGACGCTGTCAGAGGTCGCGACGCTAAGCTGGAGAAGTTGGTGAGGGCCTAGGCCACGGAGCGCAGCCGGCTGGAGAAGCTGGAGCAGGAGATGAAGGCAGAGAAGGCCGAGCTGGAAGCCAAAGTGAAGGTCCTGGCTGAGGACCGCGTGGCCTTCAAGTCCCTTGAGGAGAAGTCCCGCGTGGCGCTGCGGCCACTCTACGAGAAGGGCTTGGAGAGCCGCTGGCGACAGACGACGAGGGTCCCACCCAGCTGCCCCCTCATCTTGTCGCGGCGCTCGAGGACGTCATCGACGGGATCGACCCCTTGGTGGAGGAGGAAGGCCGTGCGCTCTCCTCTGCTGCACTGACGCGCGTCTTAAGCCACCTCCATCTTCATGATCCTGACGCCGACCTTGACGAGCTTCTCGAGCCCGTGCATGACGAGCGCTGCGCAGCCGCTGCCGAAGCCATGAAGAGCCAGGTGGAGGCCTTGCTGAAGAAGTTCCGCGCCTTCGACCCTGCGCCCTCGACTGGTGGTGCTGCTGAACCTGGAACTCCGGCGGGCAGCACAGGTGAGGGAAATGTCGCCGTTGAAGGGGCACCCCTTGCAAGTGACGGCGGCGTCCAGGGATGACGAGATGGCTTGCTGGCGGCTCCTTTTCCTGCTTTGCTTCTGCAACATGCACCATGCCTCATGGAGGCGTTTAAACTTGTGTCTGGTATTCGAAGAATAGTATGTCTTGTAATATTTGTTTGAGATTCCGCGATTTCCATCCCGTTTGCTTGGTGTTCTGCGTCCGCAGGGCCTGACCCCGCGCATACCTCAGTAGCCGTTGGATCGTCCGGATCGCCAGGACGAGACCAAGGGGTGAGGGGCTACGTGGCCAGTTAGGCTCCTGAGGCGCAATGCTCAGGAGTCCCCCTTGACGCCAAACAACTTACGGAGAAGAGATGCGGGAGTAGGCCTAGTGTTCTACATTGGCGGGGCCCGACCCCGCGCATACCTCAGCCGCCGTTGGGTCGTCCGGATCGCCCGGACGAGACCAAGGGGTGAGGGGCTACGTGGCCAGTTAGGCTCCTGAGTCGCGATGCCCAGGAGTCCCTCTTGACGCCCAAACGACCTTCATACCTTGGCTCCGCTCAGGAGGGCGCGTGACGACTAGGTCCGAGAGACCTGGCAGGGTGGCGTGCGCTTGGGTGTGACCCGAGCGCAACCCCCGTGCCCAGCCCCCTCGCGCGGCTCTCCCGAGGGGGGAGCGTTGCGGTGAGGCTGGACACTGAGCCGAGTGGCTCCCTGAGGTTGGTATGGCCATGGGGCCGCCCTCAGTTGTTTATCACCAGTGCGGAGCGTAGCGCTTCCGCACTTGCACGGGCATAGCCGCTCCTCGACCGTGTTGACTGCCAGCGCGGAGCATGGTGCTTCCACTGGTGCGTGGGTGAGGGCTCCCTCTGAGTGGAGCCCTCGGGGCGTGTACAGCCCCGCCCTGACACGTGGCTTGCACGGCAGGGCTAGACGAGGTGTGTCTGGGCACTCGTGAGCCAGCGTGGGACTCACGAGGCCCTATCTCAAGGCGGGCTGCGCCTGGTCTTGATTCTTGATGGCTGCAACGGTCCTGCAAGATGGTTAGGCAACCTGCGCCGGGCGAATCTCCTGAGGCGATCACATGAGAAGGCCAAACACCAACGACCCCTGGAGGTGACATGAGTAGGGCTGGCCCGCCAGACAGAGCTCAGTCGTTGGGTTTATCGATGCTGCAGGGACGGACCCGAGCACAGACGCCGTGCCTAGTCTTCTCATGCGAAGAATCCTGAAGAAAGACGACAGGCGCGCGGCTCCCGCGGTGGCGAGGCACCGGGTCGCGCGCCCTAGCCCTAGGGCGTGCGACGTACATGTCATCGAAGTGCCGGGCAGGCAGGTGGTAACCGTAGGTAACTCATGCTAGCTCAGATAGATGCAAGAACGATACATGCCACTGGGACGGACCCAAGTGGCCTGGGGATGATGCAGCCCGAGGGGCGCCGCCGACAGAGTAAGCTAAAAATGCAAAAGGATACATGCCATAGGGATAGGCCCGTGCGACCTGGGAATCGTGCAGCCCGAGGGGCGCTCCCAGCTGAGTAAACTTGGAAAATGTCACCAGGTACCGTTGTTGAAGGAGGGTTGAGGTAGCCGAAGGCGCGCGATGAAGGAGTTGCTCCTCATGAGCCGCCAGGACCCTGAGCCTCGGGAGGCTCTGGGGGCCCGGGCGGGTCTTCGAGGACCGTCACCATCTCCGCCCAGACTGCGTGATGCCTGGCTTCCTGAGCCGACAGGACACTCCGCGGGTGGCGCTGGAAGGCGGCCGCCATGTTCGGCAAGCCCAATGGCATGCAGACGTAGCTGTGAGGTGGACCCTCACACCACCCAACGCGCGAAGGACAGAAGCGCTCCTGAGATGTGGGCCTGTTGAGCCCTGGAATGTCGATGCAGACGCGCAGCTCGCCGTCCTCACCAGGATGCACTACTAGGAAAAACCTTAGCAGTAGCATTGGTTTTTGGACTACCAGTAGCGTAGGTTCCCGCGCTACTGCTACGACGCTACAACTATTTTTTAGCAGTAGCGCGTGTTTTACCCCACGCTACTACTAAACAGACATACCAGTAGCGCTGATGCACCGCGCTACTACTATTCCAAGCCCGCGCTACTACTAAAGGAATAGTAGTAGCTCATCTATGATACCACCCACGCTACTAGTAACTAATTAGGATTCAAAAAAATAAAAATCTACCTATTTCACTTTAGACATACATTTCATAGTACTCACATACATGCATTTCATAATATGTACATCTTATGCATACAATCAATCATACATACCGATATAGATAATTAATACACACACACACACACACACACACACATATATATATATATATACATATATATACACAATATACACCACGCGTATAGGTCGTCGGCGTCGGCGACTCCTCAAGCCCGCGTTGATGTCATCGTCGTCGCAGCACCGTGAAGATGTTGTCATCGTCGCCGCCGCAGCAGCACCGTTCTGATGTCGTCGTTGTCGTCGTCGCCGCCGCAGCCCCATGTCAATATCGTCGTCGCCGCTGCAGCTTCATGTCCATGTGTTCCCTACTAGGAACTAACAAATCCTTGAATTAAACAATGAACCAAGACAACTACTAGGAACTCACAAAGAACCTGGAGCATTAGTACAGTATAACAGTAACCTATAGAGAACTAAGTAACAATAGCAGAAACAAAAGCATATAGCAGCAGCATAGTATATATGAATTATAAGCAGTACCAAACAGACCAATCCTAGAAATTTGGGAAACCAAACTTAAGAAGGATACAGTGCTAGGCATGACCACAAGTGAAAGAAGATAAGGAATTCGAAGGCAGTACCAAGTCTTATTATAGATTCTTAATCCAAGCTTTTGAGGCAAATTGCAACAAGCAAAGGTTGTGCGCCAAGTAGAAGTAATTCCCAGGTCATTCGCAAGCAAGCAAGAAGGCATCAACAACAACAGATGTATTACCAACATTGTACCCATTACTGTCATGTCATTTCCATTTAACTCTTGGTTGCAGATGTATTATTGCTGTAGTACTAGTAATCATCAGCAGTAACAACACTTGGTGTGTCAATCAATAAGCATCAGAACCAACAATGACCTATCTAGCTACACAATGTTACTAGTATTACGGTCTATTTGACTTGCAGAAAAACATAGTTGGTCTAAAACAGAACAAAGGGGAGTTTGTAGGTACCTGGGTTTGGTCATGGACGCCGAATTCAGGACAACTCATAAATCTATCAACTGAACATTTCTATGATGAACAATCCTTCAGACTTCTGAGACACATGGCTCATCTGCAGCCAATCAATGTTCACAGGATAGTTCTAAAGTGTACCAGATAATTAGTTTTTTGTGAAAGCTAGAGCAAATGAATTACAATCAAGTAGAGCTGAACACTGAACAGACTTATAGACTCATCCCCAAGAACTTACTCAAAACTATTAGAATAGGCTAAATCAATTAGAAATCAGTGTTTTCTCTATAAAGCTAAACTAGGAGGACTAAAACAGATTTGGGTTTTCAAGTTCCAAAGTTTCCTACTAGCGGCATATAGATTAAATTGAAGACCTGGATTCATCTAAATCATGGACAGTTCAAAACCAATAATTTCCTAATCAAGGTTGAGTGTGAATACGTGTTTATAAAATGTTTTTCTCCCAACAACTAATTAGTTTGCAGGTGTACTTCTACTTATGTCTAACACAACAGTTCAGACTCCCAAGTCTTAACTGAACCAGAGTGGCAGCAGTTTCAGTAAACTGTTTTTGGGACTAACAGTTTGATTACACAAGCTGAATAGAACTCCATTAAAACAAAACCAAAGATGCATTGACCAGTAGGAAGCTGGGGACTTAGTAGGCCTCTCACCTGGGCTATCATTAGCTGCGGTATACCTCTATGCGCTTCCGGCGCCATTGGCAGTGGCACATGTTTGTTCAATACTGATGCGGGCTCCCGGCCTACGGCTGCAGAGCGCAACCATCATTGTTCAGCTAGGAAAGTGATGGTGATGGTGATGGGCCTCCCAATCATGAGGCGTGATCAACCAACCTAGTGCAATCATCATTATACAGCTACTACAAGGGACTTCCATAAGAAGAAGAGGAGGATTCCGTCCCCCATCCCATTCCCATCCACAGAGATGAGGGCCTCACAAAATTACACTGACAGATTAGGAGAGGGGGAAAAAAGAGAGGCAAGGAGGCATTACATACATCTCCGAGGCGGCGGACCCCGTGCAGCACGAGAACCTGCCGCGCCGCTGCCGTCCCCGCTGGAGGACGGCACCGCGGCGCAGCCCGCCCGTGGCCGCGGCGGAGGACTGCGGGGGAGCGGCGAGGCGCGGCTTGGTGACTGCGGTGGCGATCGAGGGGTCAAGCGAGGCGGCCATGGCGAGCGAGGGGTCGAGCGAGGGGACGAACCAGGGGGTGGAAGGTAGAGGAGAGGAGGTGGAAGGGGGATCTCGATCGATCTAGATCGGGGGTGGGTGGTATAGGAGCGGCCTGAGACGGTTGGTGGGCTCGATCGGAGTGGATCGCGGGGTGGGAGGGTGGGAGGTGGGAGATTGGTGTGACACACTTAATGGTAGCGCGGGGTATGTTAGCTGCGCTATCACTATTACTTAGCAGTAGCGATTGTTTTATGGCCCGCGCTACTAGTATGGTCTGTTTGCGGGGCACGGTTAGAAATATTTACTAGTAGCGTGTGTTTTTTGGCCACGCGCTACTAGTAAGTAGCAGTAGCGCGGGGCAATATAGCACGCTGCTAGTATGCGTCTATCTATAAGCAGTTTCCTAGTAGTGACGGGGAGTTGCGCGAGGTGGCAGGCGACGGTCGCCGCGCATAGCCCTTGCTTCTTGAAGCTCCTGGGTTGCCTTGCGATGAACTCCTGAGCACCGGGCGCTCCTCGCCCAGTGCCCTCTTGAGGGAAACGTGCAGCAAAGCACGCCTCCACGTGGTGCCCGAGCGCCTCCCTCGTGATGTTGGCTAGGTCTGAGGCCCTCCAGAAGAGAGACCCCGAGCCTTGCCCGAGAAGGGCGCCGGACGCGCCTTCCTATGCGAGGGAGGGAGGCGCCCCAGGTGCGGGCGCTGATCCTAAGGCGGCGCCGCTGGAGACGCCGCTCTCCTGAGGCCCTGTGCGGAGTAGCTGCTTCTTCTTCTTAGGGATGGCCTCAGGAGGGTACAGGGCGCCCTCGATGTCGGGGTCTTCGATTGCTGCGGCCTGGAAGGCGCGCTCCAGGGAGCACACCGCATCTCTTTCTTCACAGGGGACCGTGATGATTCCATCGCTTCCTGGCATTTTGAAGACGTTGTAGCCATGGTGGGTCACTGTCATGAACTTGGCCAACGCTGGATACCCAAGGATGGTGTTGTACGGCAGACGGATGTGGGCGACGTCGAAGTCAATGAGCTCGGTGCGGTAGTTGTCGCACTGACCGAAGGTGACAGGGAGGCGGACCTGCCCTATCGGGGTGGTGGAGCCGTTGGTCACTCCGGAGAAAGGCTTGGTAGGCTGTAGCTGATCATATGGCACCTGGAGGCTGTCAAACGTCTCGACGGACAAGACATTGAGCCCTGCGCCGCCGTCGATGAGGGTCTTGGTGACTTGGAAATTGCTGATGATGGGCGAGCAAAGCATCGGCAGGGCACTGGCAGTAGCCGCACATTTGAGCTGGTCCGACGAGCTGAAGGTGATGGCGCACTTGGACCACCTGAGCGGGCGCGTGGCCTCGAGCTTGGGAAGGGCCGCGTTCACCTCGCGAGCAAACTGCTTGAAGATGCGCTGGGATGCTGGGGCCTGAGGTCCGCCCAAGATGTAGGCGATATCACGCGGTTCCTGGAAGCCCCCGGCCCCTCGTCCTGATGGTGGTCATCGTTCCTTCTTGGCGGTGGCGGCAGTGGAGGGAGACCAGCATTGCCCTGAGGGCGGTCCTCGCGCGGCTGGTCCTCCAGGCGCCCTCACGAGGCTGGTCCTGCCAGCGGTCCTCACGAGGCCGGTCGCGCCACTCCTGGCTGGGGCCACGGTCTTCCCAGCGCCCCCCACCTCGTCCTCCTCCTCGGCCGTAGCCCCGGTCGTTGCGCTCGGGGTGTCGACCGAAGCGTCCATCTCGGATGGCCCTGAGCTCTTGACAATCGTTGGTGTTGTGGATGTGTACGTTGTGGAAGGCACAGAATGGACGACTGCTCTTGGATGACTCGGGGTGGTCCCGGTTGCGCTTCGTGTCCGGCTCCGCCACGAGCACGGCTAACCCCTTGCTCTTCACGTCCTTGGCCTTGCCTTTTTTCTCCTCTGGGTCGGCAGCAGGGAGCTCGAGGAGGGAAAGGCAGCCTTCCTCAGCTCTTGCGCACTTGGTCGCCATGTTGAACATCTCCAGAGCCGTGCATAGCTCCTCATGGATGGCGAGCTCCACCTTCATCTTGACGTCGCGAACGCCGTCGGAAAATGCTGAGATGATGGCCTCGCCCGTCACCTTGGGGATCTTCAGGCGAACGCTGTTGAAGCGCTAGATGTACTTCTGCAGGGTCTCTCCTGGCTGCTGCTTGATGCGGCGCAGGTCACCCGCGGCTGGAGGGCGGTTGCGAGTGCCCTGGAAGTTGGCGACGAAGCGGTCGCGCATCTCGCCCCAGGAAGAGATTGACCCCAGGGGAAGTTCAGGAGCCACGAGCGAGCACCATCGTTGAGAGCCATGGGGAACCAGTTCACCATGACTTTCTCGTCGCCGTTGGCCGCCTCGATGCTCAGCTCGTAGAGCTGCAAGAACTCCGCAGGGTCGGGGGTGCCGTCGTAGCGAGGAGGCAGGTCTGGCTTGAACTTGCCTGGCTAGACAACGCTACATAGCTCTAGAGTGAAGGCGCGGCAGCTTGCTGTGGCCATCGGGGCCCTTTGTAGAGGCGGAGCCTGCTCTTGATACCCGCGCACCGCCACCGTAGGCGGCACGTGGTCTTGACGTGGTGGCGCCGGGAGCGCATGAGCGTTTTCTTGCGCGCGGGGAACTTCTTGGTAGTTTCCTTCTTCGCACGCGGGCGCCCGGCGAGGCGGGTCGCGCCGAGGGGCCGCGCGTCTTGGTGCTAGGGCGCCGTCTTGGTGCGGAGGTGGCGGAGGCGCTCCGTGGGCTATGTTGCCAGCAGTTTGAGGTGGGCGAGGTAGCAAGAGAAACGGGATGGGTGAGCCCCAGCGGCGCTGACGAGCTCGGCGATGCGGTCCAGTCAGTCCTCGTGGAGGTCGTCGACCAGGCGATAGCGCAGGAGCTCGCGTGCCATGAGCAGCGCATCCTGCGAGTCCGTGGGCGTGCGGCGAGCGTGGGACGATGAGCCGGCCGGAGTCAGCGACGGGGTGGCGGTGCGGTCGTCCTGCCGCGTCGAGGGGTGCAGCGAAGATGCTTGCTGCTTGTTTCCCGCCGGGCCGGTGGCGGCGTTGGCGATGGGTGATGGAGAACGATGGGGAGGCCCGCCGACAGGGGCTGTCTGAGCGACACGGGCGGCCAGGGCGGCCCGCCGCTCGGCGCGAGCTCGACGCGCGTCTGCCATGGACGTGGTGGAGCAATGGAGCATGTATCGACAAAAGGAAAACTTCGGCGCACCCCTACCTGGCACGCCAGATGTCGGATTGCGGGTTCCAGCAAAACCCTTAAGGTTCGAACTCTGAGGTGCGCATGAAGATCTCTCTCTCCTCCTAGCTCACCCACTCATCATGATCTCAAAGCTCAGCTCGTCGAACTCGAAGAACAAGGGACACAAGAGTTTATACTGGTTCGGGCCACCGATGTGGTGTAATACGCTACTCCAGTGTGGTGTGGTGGATTGCCTTGTAGGCCGAGGATGAACAAGTACAAGGGAAGAACAGCCTCCTGAGGAGAGGTGTTCTTGAGCTCGGTGAGCTTGTGCATGTGAGGGTGGAATGGATCTGATCCAAGGTTCCGTCCCCCTCCTATGGTGGTGGCTAGTCCTATTTATAGAGGCCCCGGTCCTCTTCCCAAATATTAGGCGGGAAGGGATCCTACAACGGCCAATTTTGAAGGGGCACAGCTAGTACAAGCTATCCTGATAAAAGGTGGTCTTCGCCTGCCAAAGTCTTTGGTGGTGACGACGTCGTGGGCTCCGTGGTGACCTCCGTCCTGCCGTCCTGCTGGTCTTGGTCTTGTTGCACCAATATGGAAACATTTGCCTGATGCCTCGGGACTCTTCGCCTGTGCCTGCTCCTTTAGCACCAAAGAGGAAATGAGTACTTTGCGCCCGCTGGCGCCCGCCTGGCCTTGGTCGTCATGGCTCACGTTACGGGAACCTCACAAGGTGCCCCTCGCCTTGATCTCTCCGCTCCTCGCGAGCCAGCCTAGTGAGGCTGCCCCTGAGGAGGTCTTGTGTCGTCCGCCTCGCGAGGTTGGCCCCTCGCGAGGGTCTTGAGTGTTTGCTGGTGAAGATGGGCCGTACCAGGCCGCTAGAGGAGCCACGCCGTGGGCCGCAGGAAGGAAAGTATGGGGACCCCCGTTCCCAGAACGCCGACAGCCGCCGGCGCTCTCCCACCATATCAGCACCGTGCATCCCATGCCCGTGCACAGGATCCAGTACAGCAAGGTGCTCTAGCTGCAAGTGCCACTGTCGGAACCACGACTCTTGCTGTTCGCGGAGGAGGACGGCCGCGTGTTTTTCTTGGTCGGCGGCGTGCTCGACATCGGCGCGCCTATCGCCGTGTTGGTCGTCTGCATTAGAGCAGGGTCGTCCCCACTGCCGCACTACATGGCCAAGCTGTGGGCGAACAGCCCGCCGGGGTAGCCCAAAGGCCGGACCAACGCCGTCAAGGTGGAAATGGAGGTGACAAGCAGCAAGGATCCCGGCGACATCGCCGTGCAGGAGCTGACCTTCTTCACAGATCCGCCCAATCTGCTGGCCGGCGCTAAGCTGGTGTCCCTCCACATTCAGATTGACAAGCTCACGTCCTAAATGATTCTACAGTGCCTTCTATTTATCTTAGTAACATGCTAATATAGGGGTTAGCTTGGTCTACTTTAGCTTAAGAGATGGTGGGTTTTGGTGGCGATGCAACAATTACTTCGACATCAGATCAGCAGTTAAAGTAATTTCCAACAGTCGAACAGATATGTTGTGTCTGTTGGATATAAAGATCCTTTGGGTAAGAAGCATAACAGCTTATATGAAGTATAACAGCTTATATGCTTGTTTGTTCAGGAAGTGTTGCATACTTGTGCGAGTTGACGCGACACATCAAAGTAGTAGTACTACTAGTAGTACTCCCTCCGATCCTAATTTCTCTGCGCCTCGCCATCACTAAGGCTTAACACTGCCACGTTACGCCATTCGGGAATAGTTCGAAACTAGAACCGTCAATAAATTTTGAGCTTGCGTCTTGTCACATTCCAAATTACTACTACCATGCTATATTTAATTGCAAACCTGTTCACACCGATCACAACCTAAACGGTTTCCCTCTTAGGAGCATATTAGTACTCGGTTATAAATAATACTATGCCAAGATGACTGCACATTCCTCCTCAACTCCTCATCCACAAAAACAAACAAGTCATTCAGCATCCTTCCCTTGCGTCTGCCATGGCCAGCGTGAGTTCTGGGTCGAGACATTACCACTAGGGAGAGGCGAGCATGGAAGTGGAAGCACGAGAGATGTCCCGCCTCGCAACGAAAGCAGCCGACATGTCCCGCCGCATGGAAGTAGTAGCACAGAGGTCCTGCCGCGCCGTCGAAGCAGCACCGAGGTCCCGCCGCGCAGTCAATGCAGCAGACTGGTCCGGCCGCACCGCGGAAGCGGCAGAGATGTCCCGCCGCGCCGCGAATGCAGCAGAGATGTCCCGCCGTGCCGCGGCGGCCTGGGAAAATGTCTCGCGGGCAGGCGACGACTCTTACAGGCGCATGCATGTGATCGTCCATAGCCAGATGGATCAGATCTCCGGCTGGGCGAGGTCGCAGGACGACATGAAAGCCTCATTTGAACAGGCTACCGGCGTCATCCGGCAACTAAGGGAGGGCAATGAGAGGCTCCAGGCCGAGCACGACCTGCTGAGGGCGAAGATCGTCCGAAGTGCAGAGCAGCAGGAGGAGACCAGTGCCTTGTTGAAGAGGACCGGCGTCGTCGTCAAGAAACTTATGGACGAGAATGACATGCTCCGCATCGAGCGCCAAAGGCTGGTGGAGGAATCCGTGGATGCTCTCAAGCAGCGTCTTGAGGACACAACATAGCTCATCGCCGCTCGCCGCGGAGACTAGTTCCAGCGGCCTGCAACAACGCATCAAGAAAGTAGAGATCAGCGAGCCAGATCGTTGTCTTCCTTCTTCTTTTGCCCTTGTGTATTTCGGGCGTAGCCGCATGTGGCTTTTTTAATTATCTTCCTAATTATGTAAGACAATTATTATCCACGGTCGTCGTCCTTATATATTCATCAGTCTTGCTATAAGTCACAGTAGATGCTATATAGGTCCCTCGGATATTACATCAAGATCCGTGCAAAATTTTCTTTTCAGATTTTATTTTCTCTCTCTTAAATCTCAGTCGAGTGAGACATAGCCACGTCATTAAACAGAGGCTCGGGAGCCATTAATGGAGACCTTGGGAGAGAGGTGGACGACAGACGGAGGTCAAAGGGCTCTCCTCCCGATAAGCACGCGTAGGGGTCTGATCGCATGCCTCCCGTACTCAAATAGCTACCCTGCACGGCGCCTTCTAGCTAATAAAAAGGGGACGCGTGGTGGCACGTAAATGGTAAATAGAACGCCCACGGTTTCAATAATACTTGTGTTTCCGATTGTAACGTGACAGCAGTTGTTCCAAAATGACTTTGTTGATTGTTAATGTGTGCACCTTCGCAAATCGGACAGCAAAATTACCACAGCATGTTGGTGCCATGTCATGACACCAAGCCAAGTTTCATGATTTTCATGCGTGTTTTGGATTTACAGGAATTAAAAAACCAAGTTTCTCAATGTTTCCAGCCGAGCCACGACGCCCAGATGTTTGAATTTCATTCCCATTTCTTGCATGGGACCTAGAAATTTACCCGAGAACACACATGTGATTTTTCAACCAACTTTGGTGCACTAGAGCATGTGCTTGTATTTCAAATTTGAATTATGCACACAAAGGTGACACGTTCCCTCTCAGAACCACGAGCCTTCTTGAGAGAAGCTCCGGTTGGCAAGAAACTTATACCAAAACTTGTTCCTATTCTGCCAATTTTTTAACCTGGTAGTACCATGACATGACACCATGCCAAGTTTCATGATATTCAGGCGTGTTTTGGATTTACAAGAATTTTAAAACCAAGTTTCTCAATGTTCTCGGCCGAGCCACAATGCCCCGATGTTTGAATTTCATTCCCATTTCTTGCATGGGACCTAGAAATTCACCCGAGGACACACATGTAATTTTTCAACCAACTTTGGTGCATGAGAGCATGTGCTTGTAGTTCAAATTTGAAGTATGCACATTAAATGACCAGAAACTCAATTAATGTATAAAAAAGGCCAAACAAACCCGGAATAATTCCAAAATTTAAAGGGCACTCATGTAGTTCTATGTTGCCTCTGTAAAGAAACTCAAGGGGGCAGCGTATATTGTTTCGCACTCAAAGGTGACACGTTCCCTCTCAGAACCACGAGCCTTCTTGAGAGAAGCTCCGGTTTGCAAGAAGCTTATACCAAAACTTGTTCCTATTCTACCAATTTTTTTACCACAGCATGGTAGTACCATGACATGACACCATGCCAAGTTTCATGATTTTTAGGCGTGTTTTGGATTTACAAGAATTTTAAAACCAAGTTTCTCAATGTTCTCGGCCGAGCCTCGATGCCCAGATGTTTGAATTTCATTCCCATTTCTTGCATGGGACCTAGAAATTCACCCGAGGACACACATGTGATTTTTCAACCAACTTTGGTGCACGGGAGCATGTGCTTGTAGTTCAAATTTTAATTATGCACATTAAATGACCAGAAACTCAATTAATGTATAAAAAAAAGGCCAAACGAACCCGGAAAAATTCCAAAATTTAACAGGGCACTCATGTAGTTCTATGTTGCCTCTGTAAAGAAACTCAAGGGGGGCAGCATATATCGTTTCACACTCAAAGGTGGCACGTTCCCTCTCAGAAACACGAGCCTTCTTGAGAGAAGCTCCGGTTTGCAAGAAGCTTATACCAAAACTTGTTCCAAATCGGCCCAATTTTTTACCACAGCATGTTAGTGTCATGACATGACACCATGCCAAGTTTCATGACTTCCAGGCGAGTTTTGGATTTACATGAATTTAAAAACCAATTTTCTCAATGTTCTCGGCCGAGTCACGACGCCCAGATGTTTGAATTTCATTCCCATTTCTTGCATGGGACCTAGAAATTCACCCAAGGACACACAAGTGAGTTTTCAACCAACTTTGGTGCACCGGAGCATGTGCTTGCAGTTATAATTTGGATTATGCACATTAAATGTCCAGAAACTCAACTAATGTATAAAAAAGGCCAAACAAACCCGGAATAATTCCAAAATTTAACAGGGCACTCATATAGTTCTATGTTGCCTTTGTAAAGAAAATCAGGGGGGAGGCAGCGTATATCATTTCGCACACAAAGGTGACACGTTCCCTCTCGGAACCACGAGGCTTGTTGATAGAATCTCCGGTTTTGCAAGAAGCTTATACCAAAACTTGTCCCAGTTCAGCCAAAAATTATACATATGAAAATAGGGTTTAGATTATCCAGAACATCTCGCCACCTAGACCAATGTACTCTGATTTGAATTCAAAATAAAATGGATACAAATACTTGAATTGGAGATCGTATGTTACATGTAGTTCATAGTGAAATATGATTACTGCTATATGCATGTTTTTTGTTATCAAGATAATATTTAAATGATTGTATAATTTGGTACTGTACAGGGTAATCTTGTTCTCCCGATTTTTTTACATTTTTCTTGTAGTTTTTTCAATGACATTTATAGCAATATAGTAAAAGGGGACATGACTCTATTGCGTCTTGTATGAATTGTTTTTTTGTACATGTTAAGTTTGTTCTGCCGAACAAGGAATCCGCACCTTATTATCCCAAAATTTTCAAGCTCGAGTATCTTTTGTCTCATCTGCTTTGAAACTCCCGCCTCTTCAACCCGCGCCGCGCCTTGTTATCCCGAAATTTCGACACGCGCAAAAACTCCCTCCTCATCCGAAATCGGTCCCGTAGCCCAGACACGCGAAATCCCCCTTCTACCCCTCAGCCGGAAATGTCGGCTCGATGTCGCGGTGTCAAAACCAGTGGGGGTACGCTGGTAACTTACCCTACATTTCAGACAAGCGCGTCCCTAAGCCATGGTCCCCCTACCTTCCGCTTCATCCCTCCATTCGTACACCGAGGCCGCCAAAACCCGCGAAACCCCACGCTCCTCCGTCGGCCTCCCGATCACCGCCCAGCCGAAGACTCTTCCCCGACGACGTCGTCCACCGCAACAGCTCGCCGTCCCTCATCCACCGCACCGGATGTGGATCTGTCATCGATCTCTTCGTCTCGCCGGATCAGCCGCCCCGTCCTCCACCTCCAAGGAGCTGCTCCGACGTTTGCCTCGTCTATCGCGCCACCTCCATCCCCACAACCCCGTCTTGATCTGCCCCACCGGAACCGCAACACCCTCCCCAATTCCTCCGATGAATCCGAGGCCAACTTGGCGCCACCAAGGAGGTTCTGCACTCACCGCTGCATTTTATCTTTTATTCGATCTCACGGGGCTGCCGGTGCTCGATACCGAGCAGCCATGGCGGGTCTCCATCGACGGCACCGTCGCCGGCCACTTCATCCACGACGTCTCTCCCCCATGTCGTTGCTTCCTCGGTAGCGACTTCCACACTGGCACTAGCTACAGCTGCTCCGGCTCTCGCTCGCGCTACTGCTGTTGCTGCTCCGTCTCTCGCTCGCGCTGTGGCTCTATTCTTGCTGTCGGTCGTGCTGCTCTTGCTTTCGTTCGCGCTGCTGCTCCGCTCTGCTATTGCTGTCGGTCGCGCTGCTGCTTCGCTCTTGCTCTCGTTCATGCTGCTGCTCTGCTCTTGCTCTCGCTCGCGCTGCTGCTGCTGCACGACCTCCGGCAGCTACAGGAGTTGCTTCTTTAGCACTCGCTCGCGGTGCTGCTGCATGACTTGCTCTCTACTAGTGTGTTCCCTGCTCGAGCATCTGCTAATTTAGATCACTGCTTCTCTGCTACTAGTGCTCGAACGCCCTAAACATCTATTGCAATGCTCTGCTACTAGTTCCATCAGTTTCGACAGTAAAATTCAGTTTCGACTGTAAAGTTCAGTTTCTTAAGTTAAGTTCAGAGTTAACAGTATTTACAGCATCTGTCAGAGCGGCCGTGGCGCGGCTGATGCGTTTTACATCTAGCATTTTTTGGTGATGTATTTTACATCATCTATTGCAGATGATATTAGAGTCCCACTTCAGATTAACGTTGTCTGTCTTGTCCCGCTTCAACCTCGCCGCCGTACACCTCACCAGAGCTGCTCCAACGACGGAACCGTCCATCACAGCGAAGCAGTACCCTCGGCGTCGTTTCTAGAGGCCTCAGATCTTCTTCCCCTCCTCCGACAGTCACACCGGCATCACCATCCTCCACGTCCAACCCAATGATGCTGAGGTCGACAAGGCTATGCCAAAGAGGTTGTACACTCGTTGCATCACTTTCTTACTCTGCATTCATGTCGATCCCTCAGGGATTCTTTGCTATGGAACTACTATGGTACTACTATTCGTGCATTTGGTTAGAAGGAGTGGGGCAAAGCAAAACTGGAGGATTTTTTCCTTTGGTGTCTCTTTCAAAGAAAAAACAGGACTAATTGCATTACTGGCATAATAAGATTCTTATTTTTTTTCATTTTCACATGGTTTGACTTTAATTTGACCATGTTTCTCCATTCCTGTGTTCTTCCAATTCATGTGAACCAAACACCCAGGTTGACAGAAATCCTATGTTTCCAAATGCTCTGTTTTATACGTGCATTCCTATACTATTCCTGTTTTTTTCCTGTCCCTGCGTTTATAGAATCCTCCAATTCTAAGGAGCCCTTACAAATTTACTTCATTTTCAGATAGGCGTCAAAGAAAACTCTGTGTGTTATGTCCTGCTCCTGCCGTGCCGTCATCCACCCCACCTGAGGTGCACCATCGATAGAAGCATTCACTGCAGCAGAGATTCCCCCTGCAGACTTTCTTTCGCAGCCTCAGATCATCTTCCCCGTTGCCGGCAGCCACGCCTACTGCATTACCATCATCGACTGAGCAGATGAACCTGAGGACTACACAGTTCCAGAAGAGAGGTCGCAGTGTTTCGTGTTTGCTTACGTTATACATCGGTTATTATTACCTGCTACTTTATCATTCAAACTTGAGTTTTAAAATGCCCGTTGGTCTCATATCGAGGTAGCAACGAATAGTATCTGTCTACTATCTGGTTCATCTGGAGTCTTCTATGAGGTTCATGTTGGGTGGGCAACAAACAGTAGATGATCCATTGTCTGTCTTTTTAAACTGAAGCTATAATCTACCTGCTATCAATAGTTTAGGATCTATCCACTCGTTTGGTACCATCAGTCTTCATTTCTGCATGCACCCCTTAGGCCTAACAAAATCTAACTATTTTTTTTATTATGCATGTTAGTTATTGTACACAATCGTACTGAACATGTAGAGAAAAAGAGAAGACCGTTGCGTGGGAATATAATGTCATGCAGACGCCGCTCCATGGTGGGCGAAGTGGCCCCCTCCCGCCATTCCAGATTGTATTCCAGAGGAAGATAACTGTTCATATGGGGATTCAGAGGGAGCCGACCACTCCTATTTACCACCTGAGGTGTTTGCTCTAACCTAGCATGCTGATGTTGGTCATATCATGCATATGGCGCCTCGCATTGCTTACATTATACATCTTATATGTCATCAGCTTAGTTTAGATTTGCTTTGTGTGAATGCCACCTGTTTGGTTTCTATATCATACTCTCACCGTTCCTAAATATTTTTCTTTTTAGAGATTTCAACAAGTGACTACATATGGAGCAAAATGAGTGAATCTACACTCTAAAATATGTCTATATACATCCGTATGTGGTAGTCCATTTGAAATCTCTAAAAAGACAAATATTTAGGAACGGAGGGAGTATATGGGAATTATGCAATGCCATCTTCTTTAGCCAGGCATCATATACGTGAATCATGCAACGCCATCCTGTTTAGCCAATCATCGTATATGTGAATTGTATCGTGCCATATTTTTTTCATAATGTATTCCATTTGTCAACAATGTTTATACATTCATCTACTCTTCCTGTGCATCAACCATTTGAGTCGGTCATGGGAAAATCTGGAGTGAAAACAAGGTCTTGTGAGTAGTTAGTGCTACCTGTCGATGCAGATTTCTTGCTGGTTACAGATAGCTCCTCAGAGGAGGATTCAGAGACAGATGACCAGTCGTATCCCCCCCGAGGTGGATGCTCTAACTTGGCAGGGTTATATTGCTCATATCATGCATATGGTGTCTTGCATTGCCATGCCATCTGCTTAGATTAGACATGCTTTGTGTGAATTCCTCCTATTTGTTTCTATATCAGATATGTGAATTATGCAATGCCATGTTTTTCAGCCAGTTATCATATATGTGAATTATGCACCGCAATGTAGCTAGGCATCATATATGTGAATTATCTCATGCCATCTTTTTTTTCATTACGTATTCCATTTGTCGACAATCTGTGTATACTGAACTACTCTTCATGTGTATCAGCCATTTGAGCCAGTTATGGAAAAATCAGGAGTGAAAACAAGGTCTTCAGAGCAGGCAATGGTACCTGTTGAAGCATATATCTCGATGGTTACAGGGAGCTCCTCAGAGGAGGATTCAGAGACAGATGACCAGTCCTATATCCCACCTGAGGTGTATGCTCTAAGTTGCAATGTTTATATTTCTCATATCATGCATATGGTGTCTTGCATTGCTTAGTTTAGACATCATATGCACAATATTGAATTCCATCTGCTTAGTTTAGAGATCATACATGCGAGTGCCAGCTGCTTAGTATATGAATCAATTATGTCAATTATATCATGCCATCCTGTATACTTAGACAACATTTATGTGAATTATTTCATCCCAACCTATTTTAGAAAGACATCATATAGTTTTGTCATGTCATCCTGTTTAGATACTCATCATATGTTGAATTATGCCATTATATCCTGTTAAGTTATCCATCATATATCTGAAACTGTGTCATGCTATCCATGTTTAGTTAGGCATCATATATGTGAAATTGTGTCATGCTGTCCTGTTTGGTTAGACAACATATATGTGAATTACCACATCTGTCTATCATACAATGTCTGTACGTTCGATTTCTTTTCTTGTTTATCAGCCATTTGAATTGGAGGGGGTGATGGCAGTATCTAAGGGAGCAAAAACCCATTCTTCACAAAAGACAGTGCTACCCGTCGATGCAGATAGAACCATGGTTGTACTGGCCCACAAACTAGCCCCACCACACATAATCGAGACTCTTCCAGATTGCACACTTACACCGTTGGGCAGAGAACCAGCTACAACCCATCTAACCCCAACCCCAGTGGATAGTAACCCACTTCTAGTTGACAAAGCACCATGTCCACCACAGAGTACCCCCACACGAGCAGTTTGTAAAGCAACTGCAGTGCCCAAAGCACAAAGACCACCACAGTGACCCAAACTCCACGTCTAAAGCAGAAGAGCAACTGTTCTTAGGTCAGATTCCGTAGCTATGGTCCATACACCTTTGCTGTTGCATCACTGTATTTACTCATACCAATTACTTTCGAATTTGAAGGATCCAATTTAAACTCCAATGGCGCAACAAGTATGTTTTAAACCTATTTCTTTCACTGGATTTCTGTTCTAACTTCTTGCTCTATGTTGATTTCAGCTTCAGTTGTATAAACAGTTATGTTCTCATGTGATGCACATTACAAGCGTTGCCAATGTTGTGTAGTTTCTCACACTTATATTCTGTCTATGCTGCTGTGTCTTTATATGAGTTGAACTGTGTCTCTATCTTGATTTGGCAACATAAACTAGAATGATATGGATAATACAGTGACCATAGTACATAGATATATGTTTGTTTCATGTTGTTATCCTGTCCACCTTACTACTGACAGGTTTACCAAAATGAGTTTCGTATACTACATGCTAAACCTGTGATGTGTCTGCTTGTTTCTCTTGTAGTATGCGAACAGAATATTGGAGAAGAGCACCCCACTATGCAATGGTAGAGAAAGTAATGCAGATAAGGTTCAAGATAGTGAGACAACCCTGTTGGTCTACAAGAAAGGTGATAAAAACGATCTTGTAGACAGTGAGAAAACCCCACAGTCCTGCGTTGATGTAGTGTTCGAGTTACTGGCCAGTACCGCTAGCATAAGCTCTTTGAACTCGCTGCCTGAATCAGTTCGGCTTCTTCAGTCTCAGCTACAAGCTGAAAGGCATCAGTCAGCTATGCTGCGACAAGAAGCCGAAGGACTGAGGAAGTCCCTGCAGAATTTAGATGCATTCTTTCTTGTGCAACAGCAAGTGCTGGAGGATTTAAGCGCCAAACAAGAGAAAGTTAATAAGCTTGCTAAGCATCTTGCCAGCATTATGGGTGCCCAGGATATATTGTTTCTTGAGCTCTTCTGAAGTGGTTTCAGTTCTGGACTTGTTTTGCTGCGGCGTTTATTTGCACTGGTCGCCAACTTTGACAACCAGTGTGTATGATATGCTGCTTTGTTCCCTATATTTGCACTGGTGGCGAACTTTGATGCCCAGTGGATGTAATATGTGTAATAGCCGTGATATCCTAGCGTAAGTTGCTTTCTTATTTATTTCTTTGTTGTCTTGTTTATTTGTTTGCTTGTAGTCAGTGCAGTTCTTTTTCCGCGGTTTGCTAGTGGCCGCAATAACCTATTTTTTAAAACTAGGACACAATAACCATGGGCCTCCTACGGGCCGTAGATACAATGGGCCTTCTAAGGGCCATAGAAACAATGGGCCTTCTATGGGATGTAGAATCAATGGACCTTCTACGGGCCGTATGATCGATCGGCCAAACATGGGCCAACAACGGACCGCATTATGGGCCTTGAACATGCTAGAGTTGGAAACGTTCGTTCATGGGCCGACCATAACGGGCCGTCGTTAATTGGCCGTATTTGACGACGCTATGAAAACGGCCGAACGGTCCACAAACGGGCCGACTGTAACCACGGGCTGAATTTGGCCCACAACCAGAAAAGGCCAGTAACAGGCCGTAAGTAACCGAATGTTGGAAATGAGCCCAAGAACAAATGGGCCCTAAGAAGGCCGAAAGATAACATGGGCTTGAAAGGGCCCAATGGAATAATGGGCCGTTAATGGGTATAAAGCGATATACTGTTCATTGCGGGCCAGTTTCACCACGGGCCGTTAATGGGCCAAGAGTTACAAAGTGCCTCATATGGGACGAAAGACGTCATGGGCCAGACATGGGCCGGAAGTTACAATGGGCTGGAATCATATTGGACAGCCCAGATGATGCTACTGGGCCTAATTCTGATAGGCCGTAATGGGCCCTGGGTTAGCAGGCTGTAAATGGGCTATGTGCGAATAGGCCGTTAACATGCTTTCCGTGGGCCAGCCCGCTATCTTTTGACCAAGTCAAACGGGCCTGCCTTTTCACCGGAATGGGCCTCCGTTGGGCTGTGCCACGTGTCGACGTATCATAGGCGCCTCCCGTCCAATGAGTGGATGACATCTGTCCCAACGGTAAGCCGACACGTGTTTCCTTCGGCCAATGAGAATTTTACACGTGGAAAATCACCATTGGTCCGGGCTGTTAACGGGTTATCAGATCCAAAACCGGACCCGATAGCTTAACGGCGACCCGTTATGGTGGATGCCATGTGTCGGTCACCCTTGACGAAAGCACTTCTATGGCACGCGATTTATCGTCATGGAAGTGGAAACTTCCGTGATGATAATTTTGGTAATGTCATGGAACACTTCTACGACAACACAGGTATGACTATCTTGATTCTGTCATAAAATCGTCATGGATGTACATGCATGACAGAAAACGTGACCTACTGTGACAAACACGTATCATCACGGAAGTGTATTTTTTTGTAGTGTTAAGTACAAGCACATGGTTAGCCAACCACTGAGGGTGAAACACCTCAATGATAAACCCGGAAGCTAGGAGCCGGGGCACTTCTTCTCCAATAGCCTTACATCTCTCATTAAAACGATGAAGGAACTGGCGAACATGTTTCATCTTAGGATCAATATTCTGTCGGTGCTCAGCGAACTCTCTCGGTACACCTGGCTTGTCAGAAGGTTTCCATGCGAAGATGTCCCGATTCTCATGGATGAATTCGATGAGCGCGCTTTCCTATTTAGGATCCATCCCTGTCCCAATGGTGAACTGTTGAGAAGAATCACCAGGGACAAAATCAACTTGCTGTGTGTCTTTGGCTGACTTAAACTAAAGTGGCAGGTCTATTTCTATGGTGGGCTTCTTTAGAGGGGTCATATCTGCCGGGTCAACATTATCCTCATAATACTTAAGCTCCTCTATAGCACAAGCCAACTCTACATAAGCTACATCTCCTTCCTCGCACTCTAGGGTGAGTTTATGATTCCCATGAACTATGATTGTCCTGTCAGGTCCTGGCATCTTAAGTTGCAGATATACATAACAAGGGCGAGCCATAAATCGGGCATAAGCCGGCCATCCAAACAGCGTATGATATGGACTCTTGATCTTGACCACCTCGAACCATAACATCTCTGCTCGATAATTGCGCTCATCACCAAAGGCTGCTTCCAGTGATATCTTCGCAACAGGGTAAGCTGACTTGCCAGGCACCACACCATGAAACACTATGGAGGACAGCTTAAGACCCTTGTCCGTGAGGCTCATCCGGTGAAAAGTGTCATAATAAAATATATTGATGCTACTACCACCATCCATAAGGACTTTGGTGAACTTATAACCACCCACTTGAGGCGCTACCACTAGTGCTAAATGACTCGGATCATCAACCCGGGGCGGGTGATCCGCCTAGCTCCATGTGATTGCATGTTCTGAGCATCTTAAATACCAAGGCACTTCCGGCTCAACTGCGTGGAATGCTCGCTTATGGACCTTCCGGTCACGCTTACACGTATTCGTAGTGAAGACATGATATTGACCACTTTTAAGCTGCTTCGGGTTACTCTGATACCCTGACCGATTATTATGCTGCTGGTTACCTTGACCAGAATGTTGATGATGACCACCATTGTTACCTTGACCCTGATAACGAGAATTTGAGCCGCCACCACCAAAGCCGAACCCCTGGAAACCAGATCCTGGCCCGCCGGGTGGCCCATTGTTGTTACCATGATGCTGGTTAAAGCTCTGATTCCTGAACTCCCGCATGATATAACAATCCTTCCAAGCATGAGTCGACGACTTGTTAGGATAACTGTGTTTTGGACAGGGGTCATTGAGCATTGCTTCAAGATTAAAAGGCTTTCCTCCACTGAATGCAGCTTTCCATTACCATTGCGACACTGGTTTTTAGACCTGGCATTGGTATTAGCCACAAAATCTGACCCGCGATCAGAGTACTTGCACTTCCCCCCATTGTTCTGGTTATTCTGATTACCATGCTGAGCCGAGGCATGTTGCTGCTGACCCTTTCCATTGCCATTCTTATTGCCCTTGCCAGACTTATCATCATCAGAGCTCAGATCTTTATTAGTATTAGAGTCGCAATATCTGGTAAGTACACCCATAAGCTTTCCCATATCTGTACACTTAAGCTTGAGCCACCCGAGCTTCTGTTTGAGGGGGTCAAAGTGACAGTTCCACTCTAAAAGCAGCACAGCCTGAGCCGCCCCAATGCTGTCCGAAGAATGGATGATGGTTGCAACCCGGCGAGCCCAATGATGAGCCGACTCATTCTCTCACTGCACACAGTGCTCCAAATCAACAATAGTCAAAGGCTGCTTACAAGTTCCTTGAAAATTCTAGATAAAGTTGTCCTTCAACTCTGCCCAAGTATTAATTGAACTAGTAGGCATGCTATTTAGCCATGTGCGAGCCGGTCCTTCCAACATCATGGTGAAATACTTGGCACAAACTGCATCGCTGACATCTAACATCTCCATTGCCAGTTCATAACTTTCAATTCGAGCTTCTAGAGGGAGGTCTGGCGTGTAATTAGGCACCTTACGAGGGCCTTTGAAATCCTTGGGAAAGCGCTTATTGCGCAAAGCCGGCATGAGACACGGCACCCCAATAGTTCTGGAATTTGACCCGGCTCCCACCAAGGCCGAAGGGATCACCGGAAGCTGTTGATGAGCCCCCTGGTTAGCCGCTGCCGCCGCCTCACGATGGGCTCTGGCGTCATCCACAATCGCCTGAGCAGCATACCTCGGGTTCAGGGGTCATGGGGCGGGTCACGGCGTTGCTCACTGCTAGAGACCATGGGTGACTCAACATGACGGCTGTAACTACGGCTCAGAAGGGGAGTTGAGTGCACACGATTGCGACTGTATGAATATTTCTCCTGCTGCGCAATCGCCGTTTGGAGTAGTTCAGTGGCGTTCTGTGCTTCCACCGCAATAGGCGACTCACCAGTAATTGGGGGCGCATTGAGACGTGTAGCCGATGCTACCATGTTATCCACCGGGTTGGAGAAGTGACCTGGCGGTGTTGCAAAACACCGAGGTGGGGTTTGGCCTCTACGAAGCGGCTTTGGCTGACAAGGCTGAGCCGCCCCCTATTCCCTGGCGCCTCTACAGTCGGGGGTATAACCAGAGGAGTACTTGGACCCGCCCCCGGCGTGTTAAACAGATTCATAGGTTCATAAACTAAAGGCAAACCGGACTGGTGCCTCCTCCGCAGGACTGCGTTGGAAGCGTTCTGATCCAGACTTCAACGCCAAGCCTCTGCTTTCAAGCACTACTTAGCATTGTTCTCAGCCTGCACCGTTGCCATCCGAACGTTCTCGGCATTGATATCCTCTTGGGCCTTGGTCATCTGCTTCCTAAGCTTTGCGATCTCTATATTACGCTCTGCTTGATTCTGCATTGTGACCTTAGTCGCCAGTAGGGTCGTCAAAGTCCCCATTAACTCAAACAGAACTTGAGCCGGCGGCCTGACTGAGCCGGACGCACCAGCTGCAGCCGCCGCCGGGTCAGTTGTTGCAGTTGCACCTGCCGTTGAAGAATTAAGAACTGGTGATGTGCCAGCCATGAAGATGGCGGCTCATAGGGGTCCCGAATACTGTTGCCATCGGAACATCCCCCAAGCCCGCCATCCTGAAGTTGATAGGTTGACTCCCTCTCTCTAGTTGAGGACTCATCACCTGAGTAGACGAGAGTCTCTCCCCCAGATGTAGAATTTTCCGCAAGTTCCACCCCTTACGTGAAGCCCACGAAAGCGTGCCTCCGGCTGGCTTGGACCCGGGCGGGTTGCGTGCGCCGAGTCGGCTCGACGATGTCGGTGTAGATGTCCGGCTCTGGCTCTGACCCGCTGATCTTGCCGATGAAGATGTGGATTCCGCCGAAGGGGACCCGGTACCCATACTCGATTGAGTCGGCCTCGGGGCCCCAGCTTGCGTCGTCGATGTAGAGCTTGCCGCGGCAACTCTTGGTCATCCTGCCAATGGCGTATCCCTCGATCCCAGGGAAAGAGCCCTTCAAGACCTCAAAACCACCGTGCGCTGGCCCCATGGTGGGGGCCAATTGTCGTGGTTTTGTCACGACAGATGTCGTAGTGAAAGGACTTAAGCGTGAACCATCACAACGGTGATTAGCTTGTTGGGGTTTAGTGGGACGAGAGACACAGGTTTACCCAGGTTTGGCCCCTCACAGTGGAGGTAAAAGCCTACTACTGCTCTTGTTGCTATTGCTTGAGTATCGATTACAAGGGAGCAGATTCACTTGACCTAGCTATCGATTGATTGTAACTTGTCTATTCTATGCTAGGGACTCGCCTTTATATACAGGCGAGCCCGCCGGCTTACAAGAGTCCGGGTCGGGTTAGGATACGTGACCGAGCCTTACTCTAAGTCGCAATGCTTTACAAGGTAAAACATTACATGGCGGATTACACCCCTTGGTCGCCTTCTGACCTTGGGTTCTGATACGTCCATTTTGCATCATGTTTTTTTACTGTTATTTATAATGTTTTTATCCATAATAATGCTTTTTGGAGTAATTCTAATGCCTTTTCTCTCATAATTTGCAAGGAACACACAAAGAGGGAGAATTCCGGCAGCTGGAAATTTGGACCTGGAAAAGCTACGTCAGGCCACCTATTCTGCACAACTCCAAGCAAGCTGAAACTTCACGGAGATTTTTTATGGACTATTTAAGAAATATTGGAGCCAATAAACACCAGAGGGAGGCCACCAGGTGGGCACAACCCACCTGGGCGCGCCAAGCCCCCCAGGCGCGCCCTGGTGGGTTATGGCCTCCTCGGCCCACCGCCGGTGCCCATCTTTTGGTATATAAGTCATTTTTACCTAGAAAAATAAGGAGAAGGCTTTCAGGATGGAGCGCCACCGTCTCGAGGCGGAACTTGGGTAGGAGCACTTTTGCCCTCCGGCGGAGCGATTCCGCTGGGGGAACTTCCCTCCCGGAGGGGGAAATCATCGTCATCATCATCACCAACAACTCTCCCATCTTGGGGAGGGAAATGTCCATCAACATCTTCAACAACACCATCTCATCTCAAACCCTAGTTCATCTCTTGTATTCAATCTTGTTACCGGAACTATAGATTGGTCGCTGTGGGTGACTAGTAGTGTTGATTACATCTTGTAGTTGATTACTATATGGTTTATTTGGTGGAAGATTATATGTTCAGATCCATTATGCTATTTAATACTCCCCTGATCATGAGCATGTTTATCATTTGTGAGTAGTTACTTTTGTTCTTGAGGTCACGGGAGAAATCATGTTGCAAGTAATCATGTGAACTTGATATGTGTTAGATATTTTGGTAGTATGTATGTTATGATTCCCTTAGTGGTGTCATGTGAACGTCGACTACTTGACACTTCACCATATTTGGGCCTAAGGGAATGCATTGTGGAGTAGCAATTAGATGATGGGTTGCGAGAGTGACAGAAGCTTAAACCCCAGTTTATGTGCTATTCCGTAAGGGACCGATTGGATCCTAGAGTTTAATGTTATGGTTAGAATTTATTCTTAATACTTTTCTCATAGTTGCAGATGCTTGCGGGAGGGTTAATCATAAGTAGGAGGTTTGTTCAAGTAAGAACAACACCTAAGCACCGGTCAACCCATATATCAAATTATCAAAGTTGCGAACACAAATCGAACCAACATAATGAAAGTGACCAGATGAAATTCCCGTGTACCCTCAAGAACGCTTTGCTTATCATAAGAGACCGTTTTGGCCTGTCCTTTGCCTCAAAAGGATTGGGCTACCTTGCTGCATCCTTTTTACTATTATCGTTACTTGCTCGTTACAAATTATCTTGCTATCAAACTACCTGCTAATTACAACTTCAGCACTTGCAGACATTAGCTTACTGAAAACTACTTGTTATTTCCTTCTGCTCCTCGTTGGGTTCGACACTCTTACTTATCGAAAAGAGCTACAATTGATCCCCTATACTTGTGGGTCATCAAGGCTATTTTTTGGCACCGTTGCAGGGGAGTGAAGCGCCTTTGGTAAGGAAACATTTATATAGTGTGCTGAAATTTATTGTCACTTGTTACTATAGAAAACAATCCTTTGAGGGGTTTGTTCGGGGTATCTTCACCTCGTCCGGAACCACAATTAGTTACCCCTCAACCTACTGCACCTACGGAAAATATTGAATATGAAATTCCTTCAGGTATT
The DNA here is from genome assembly GCF_018294505.1 of Triticum aestivum. Taxonomy (NCBI): domain Eukaryota; kingdom Viridiplantae; phylum Streptophyta; class Magnoliopsida; order Poales; family Poaceae; genus Triticum; species Triticum aestivum. The sequence continues at coordinate 265,603,082 of NC_057799.1, read as the reverse complement.
ATAGAACAACTGCTAGCTAATCCTTATGGAGGAGATGGAACAGAACATCCTGATATGTACTTGATATATGTGGAACAAATTTGTGGATTGGTTAAGCTTGCAGGTTTACCCAGGGATCAAGTTATGAAAAAGGTTATCCCTTTATCTTTGCAGGGAAAAGCATTGGCATGGTATAGGCTATGCGATGATATTGGATCATGGAATTGGAATCGTTTGAAATTGGAGTTCCACCAAAAAAATTATCCTATGCATCTAGTTCATCGTGATCGGAATTATATATATAAGTTTTCACCTCATGAAGGAGAAAGTATCGCTCTAGCTTGGGGGAGGCTTAAGTCAATGTTATATCCATGCCCCAATCATGAGCTCTCAAGAGAAATTATTATCCAGAACTTTTATGCTCGCCTTTCTCTTAATGATCAAACCATGCTTGATACATGTTGTGCTGGTTCTTTTATGAAGAAGACTATTGAAATCCGGTGGGATCTTTTGGAAAGAATTAAACGCAACTCTAAAGATTGGGAACTCGACGAAGGTAAAGAGTCAGGTATTAAACTTAAGTATGATAGTGTTAAATCTTTTATGAATACATATGCTTTTCTAAAGTTTAGCACAAAATATGGACTTGACTCTGAGATAGTAGCCTCCTTTTGTGAATCATTTGCTACTCATGTTGAGCTCCCTAAAGAGAAGTGGTTTAAATATCATCCACCTATTAAAGAAGAAATTAAAGAACCGGTACTAGTTAAAGAAGAAACTATACTTTATAATGTTGATCCAGTTGTTCCTTCCACTTATATTGAGAAACCACCTTTCCCTGTTAGGATAAAGGAACATGCTAAAGTTTCAACTATGGTTAACAAAAGCTATATTGGAACACCTAAACCTGATGAGCAAATTAAAGTAGAAACTAGCATTGCTATGGTTAAAGATCTCTTGGAAGAAGATATTGATGGGCATGTTATTTACTTCTGTGAAGAAGCTGCTAGAATTGCTAAGCCTGATAGAAAAGATAAACATAGACCTGTTGTTGGCATGCCTGTTATTTTAGTTAAAATAGGATATCACTGTTATCATGGTTTATGTGACATGGGTGCTAGTGTGAGTGCTATACCTTGGAATTTATATCAAGAAATTATGAAAGACATAGCACCTGCTGAGATAGAAGAAATAGATGTTACTATTAAATTTGCTAATAGAGACACTATATCACCAATTGGGATTGTAAGAGATGTTGAAGTCTTGTGTGGGAAAATAAAATACCCTACTGATTTTCTTGTTCTTGTTTCCCCACAAGATGACTTCTGTCCCATTATCTTTGGTAGACCTTTCTTGAACACGATCAATGCTAAGATAGATTGTAAGAAACAAACTGTTGGTGTTAGCTTTGGTGATGAGTCTCATGAGTTTAATTTTTCCAAGTTTAGTAGAAATCTTCATGAAAAAGAATTGCCTAGTAAGGATGAATTAATTGGTCTTGCTTCTATTGCTGTGCCACCTACTGACCCTTTAGAACAATATCTCCTAGACCATGAGAATGATTTACATATGCATGAAAGAAATGAAATAGATAAGATTTTCTTTGAACAACATCCTCTGCTTAAACACAATTTGCCTATTGAAACTCTTGGAGGTCCACCTCCACTTAAAGGTGATCCTGTGTTTGAATTAAAAAAATTGCCAAACACTTTGAAATATGCTTATCTTGATGAAAATAAGATATATCTGTTATTATCAGTGCTAACCTTTCAGAACATGAAGAAGGAAGATTATTGAAAGTTCTAAGGAAGCATCGGGCTGCTATTGGATATACTCTTGATGATTAAAAGGGCATTAGTCCCCACTCTACGTCAGCACAAAATTAATATGGAACCTGATGCTAAACCAGTTGTTGATCACCAACGTTGGTTAAATCCGAAAATGAAAGAAGTGGTAAGAACGGAAGTATTAAAACTTCTGGAAGCAGGTATAATCTATCCCATAGATGATAGTAGATGGGTAAGTCCTGTTCATTGGGTCCCTAAGAAAGGAGGTATTAGTGTTGTTCCTAATAATAAGAATGAACTCATTGCACAAAGAATTGTTACAGGCTATAAAATGGTAATTGATTTTAGAAAATTAAATAAAGCAACTAGAAAGGATCATTACCCACTGCCTTTTATTGATCAAATGCTTGAAAGATTATCTAAGCACACACACTTTTGCTTCCTTGATGGATATTCTGGTTTTTCACAAATACATGTTTCTCAAAAGACCACTTTTACTTGTCCTTTTGGAACCTATGCTTATAGACGTATGCCTTTTGGTTTATGTAATGCACCTGCTACCTTTCAAAGATGCATGATGGCTATATTCTCTGACTTTTGTGAAAAGATTGTTGAGGTTTTCATGGATGATTTCTCTGTTTATGGGAAGTCTTTTGATGATTGTTTAAGCAATCCTGATCGAGTTTTGCAGAGATGTGAACAAAAAAATCTTATCTTGAATTGGGAGAAGTGCCACTTTATGGTTAATGAGGGCATTGTTTTGGGTCATAAAATTTCTGAAAGAGGTATTGAAGTGGACCAAGCTAAGGTTGATGCAATTGAGAAAATGCCATGTCCTAAGGACATCAAAGGTATTCATAGTTTCCTAGGTTATGCTGGTTTCTATAGGAGATTTATCAAAGACTTTCTTAAATTTCTAGGCCTCTCACTAGTCTCTTGCAAAAGGATATTCCTTTTGTTTTTGGTGATGATTCTCTTGAAGCCTTTGAAACACTCAAGAAAGCCTTAATTTCTGCACCTATTGTTCAACCCCACCTGATTGGAACTTGCCTTTTGAAATTATTTGTGATGCTAGTGATTGTTGTTGGTGCTGTTCTAGGATAAAGAGTTGATAAGAAATTGAATGTTATTCATTATGCTAGTAAACTCTAGACAGTGCTCAAAGAAATTATGCTACTACTGAAAAAGAATTCTTAGCAGTGGTGTTTGCGTGTGATAAATTTAGGCCTTATATTGTTGATTCCAAAGTAACTGTTCACACAGACCACGCTGCTATTAAATATCTTATGGAAAAGTAAGATGTTAAACCTAGACTTATTCGTTGGGTTCTCTTGTTGCAAGAATTTGATTTACATATCATTTATAGAAAAGGAGCTGAGAACCCCATAGCTGAAAACTTGTCTAGGCTTGAAAATGTGCTTGATGACCCACTTCCCATTGATGATAGTTTTCCTGATGAGCAGTTAGCTGCAATAAATGTTGCTAATAGTACTCCTTGGTATGCTGACTATGCTAATTACATTGTTGCTAAATATTTACCTCCTAGCTTTACATACCAACAAAAGAAAAAATTCTTCTATGATTTAAGACACTACTTTTGGGATGACCCACATCTTTATAAAGGAGTAGATGGTATTATTAGACGTTGTGTACCTGAGCATGAACAGGGACAAATCCTACGGAAATGTCACTCCGAGGCTTATGAAGGGCATCATGCTGGAGATAGAACTGCTCATAAGGTATTGCAGTCTGGATTCTATTGGCTTCTATTGGCCTACTCTCTTCAAGGATGCCCGTAAGTTTGTCTCATCTTGCAATGAATGTCAAAGAATAGGTAATATTGGTAAGCGTCAAGAAATTCCTATGAACTATTCACTTGCTATTGAACCATTTGACGTTTGGGGATTTGATTACATGGGACCTTTTCCTTCCTCTAATGGGTATACACATATTTTGGTTGCTGTTGATTATGTTACTAAATGGGTAGAAGCTATCCCAACCAGTAGTGTTGATCACAACACCTCTATTAAAATGCTTAAGGAAGTTATTTTCCCAAGGTTTGGAGTCCCTAGATATTTAATGACTGATGGTGGTTCACACTTTATTCATGGTGCTTTCCGTAAAATGCTTGCCAAGTATGATGTTAACCATAGAATTGCATCACCCTATCATCCTCAGTCTAGTGGTCAAGTTGAACTTAGCAATAGAGAAATAAAATTAATTTTGCAAACGACTGTCAATAGGTCCAGGAAGAATTGGTCTAAGAAATTAGATGATGCACTTTGGGCTTATAGAACAGCATATAAAAATCCTATGGGTATGTCTCCTTATAAAATGGTTTATGGAAAAGCTTGTCATTTGCCTCTTAAGTTAGAACACAGAGCTTTTTGGGCAGTTAAAGAACTCAAGTATGACTTCAAACTTGCTGGTGAAAAGAGGTTATTTGATATTAGCTCATTAGATGAATGGAGAACACAAGCATATGAAAATGCAAAGTTGTTTAAAGAAAAAGTTAAAAGATGGCATGACAAAAGAATTCAAAGCCGCGAGTTCAAAGTTGGAGAATATGTTCTTCTGTACAACTCTCATTTTAGATTTTTTGCAGGGAAGCTCCTCTCGAAATGGGAAGGCCCATATGTCATCGAGGAGGTTTACCGGTCTGGTGCCATCAAAATAAATAACTCAGAAGGTACTAACCCGAAGGTGGTCAATGGATAATGAATAAAGCATTATATCTCAGGTACGCCTATTAATATTGAAAGTAATGTTATCCAAACTTTGACACCGGAAGAGCACATAAAAGAGTCCTTCCGGAACACTCCAGAATCATGAAAATAAGGAGGTACGTAATACGGTAAGTAAACGAACTCCAAAAAATCAGCAAAAATGTTTTTTATCAGTTTTGGAATATTTTAGAATTTTGGAAATAAAGAAACTACCAAGAAGCTTCCCCTGGTGGGCATAGCCTGGCCCGCCCAGGTGGGTTGTGCCCACCTAGGACACCTTCCGTACTCCATTTTTCTTCCATGTGCTTGTCCCCCAAGATTAAAAAAATCTATATACACTTCCCGAATCTGTTGATCACCGCATCACGGAGAAAATCCTCTATTCTCTTTTCTTGCTGTTTTCTGCGTAGATCTGAAAATATGTCGTCCCAAGACTCCGACGGAGAGAGCTATGTCTCACACCTCAGTCCTGACCCCAAGACCTATGGGGACCTATCTCCTTATGGTCGAACAACGGATGATGAGGAGGATGCTCATTTGATGAGGATCAATGATTCAAGTTCGGAGGAGGAGGATGTCCCTCTACCTCAACTTGGGGATATGCACGTGGAGTTCAAGAAGTCTAGTCTCCCTAAGAGAGCTAACCGGTATAATAACCGATCTATTCCTTCTCGTTTTCGGCAGAAAAGCAAAGGAGATTTATGTGACAAGATCTTGAAGCTGGAGTTGGAGGTCGATGATTTAAAAGAGGAAATTGCTCTCCTCAACTACAATATGAAAAAGCTGAAGGCACAATTGTTATCACCACCACCATCTTCTTCACCACCAAAGGAGAACTGAGTATCGGGTATGGGCACTCCCCTTGGCTTCCGCCAAGCTTGGCGGAGGTGCCCCGGTATCGTATCATCCCACTATCTTTTTGCTTTTACTTATCTTAGTTTGGTCTTTTTGCTTTAGATGAACTAAAGTTTAGTTCGATCCTTTCTTCTTTGAGAGTTTGCTTAGTGATCTATCACTGTAATCGTGTGCAAGTTATATAATAAAGTTTAGTTTGAGCCGTTGCTTTCTTTACTTTCATGTTGCAAATAAAGAAAAGAAATAAGAAAGAAAGAAAAAGAGAAAGGAAATAAAAAAAGAAATGAAATAAATCTATAAGATTATATACTAATCCTATGGTAGGTGATAGCACCACATAAAGAAAAGTATAAGTAAGAAAAATTTATTAGAGATTGACAAACATAGCATTAGTCAATGATGAAACTCATGAAAGGATTAATAAGGGAAGAGAAGATTCACATATAAATATACTATCCTAGAAATCTTTTGTGATTGTGGACCCTCATCAAAATATTGTATGCCAAAATTGTTGACGTTGGACAAGGAAGACAACTTAATGGTTTATGTTTGTTTATATTCACACAGTTGTCATATTGTCATAGATCCTTCAACATGTGGTGCTGCCCCTATCTTTGCTAGCCAAAAATTCCGCACTAAGTAGAGATACTACTTGTGCATCCAAAAACCCTTAAACCCAAATCTTTTTCAAGCGTCCACCATACATACCTATGGATTGAGCAAGATCCCTCAAGTAAGTTGTCATCGATGCAAAAAGGCAATAAAAATTGCTTCTAAATATGTGAGATCATTTAGTGTAAGAGAAAATTGAGAGTTGTAGGAACTTGGATGACAAAGAATAAAAGCGACAGACTGCATAATAAAGGTTATCATCTTAAGGGGCAATACAACGTGACGTTCTCTTGCACTAAGGGATTGAGCATGCAAACAAATAAGCGCATGGCAACCTCTGCTTCCCTCTGCGAAGGGCCTATCTTTTACTTTTATGTATTTACTTTTATGAAAAGAGTCAAAGTTTTCCTGCTATTCCTTTTTATTTCCTCTTTTGGCAAGCATCATGTGGTGAGGAAAGACCTAGGCACATGTGTCCAGTTGAATATAGATAGCATGAGTTATTATTGTTGACATCACCCTTGAGGTGAGTATGTTGGGAGGTGAAACTATAATCCCCTATCTTTCTATGTGTCCGGTTGAAATGTTTTGCTCATGGGTACAAGGTGAGTGTTAGCAATCATAGAAGACTATAGGATGGTTGAGTATGTGGACTTGCCTAAAGGCTCCGACACGTGACTCTTCCTGAAAAGATTATGAATTGTAGTTGCAAAGTTGACTAATAACATAGTTTGTTGGTTTCTAATAGAGTTTTTGCTTTATACGTCAATTATGTGATGAACTGTTACTTATTCATAGGAAGTATATGATGCAAGTTCTATGATAAAAGTCATGTGTTTAAATTTGTTGCTGTTATAATTATCAACATGATGCTTCTATGTCCGTATTTTGTTTTTATCGACACCTCTCTCTCAAAGCATGTGGACATGTTTCTCGATTTTGGTTTTCGCTTGAGGACAAGCGACGTCTAAGCTTGGGGGAGTTGATACGTCCATTTTGCATCATGTTTTCTTACTGTTATTTGTAATGTTTTTATCCATAATAATGCTTTTTGGAGTAATTTTAATGCCTTTTCTCTCATAATTTGCAAGGAACACACAAGAGGGAGAATTCCGACAGCTGGAAATCTGGACCTGGAAAAGCTATGTCAGGCCACCTATTCTGCACAACTCCAAACAAGCTGAAACTTCACGGAGATTTTTTTGGATTATTTAAGAAATATTGGAGCCAATAAACACTAGAGGGGGGCCACTAGGTGGGCACAAACCACCTGGGCGTGCCAGGCCCCCCAAGCGCGCCCTGGTGGGTTGTGGCCTCCTCGGCCCACCTCTGGTGCCCATCTTTTGATATATAAGTCATTTTGACCTAGAAAAAAAATAAGGAGAAGGCTTTCGGGATGGAGCGCCGCCGTCTCGAGGCGGAACTTGGGCAGGAGCACTTTTGCCCTCCGGCGGAGCGATTCCGCCGGGGGAACTTCCCTCCCGGAGGGGGAAATTATCGTCATCATCATCACCAACAACTCTCCCATCTTGGGGAGGGCAATATCCATCAACATCTTCAACAGCACCATCTCATCTCAAACCCTAGTTCATCTCTTGTATTCAATCTTGTTACTGGAATTATAGATTGGTGCCTGTGGGTGACTAGTAGTGTTGATTACATCTTGTAGTTGATTACTATATGGTTTATTTGGTGGAAGATTATATGTTCAGATCCATTATGCTATTTAATACTCCTTTGATCATGAGCATGTTTATCATTTGTGAGTAGTTACTTTTGTTCTTGAGGTCACGGGAGAAATCATGTTGCAAGTAATCATGTGAACTTGATATGTGTTCGATATTTTGATAGTTTGTCTGTTGTGATTCCCTTAGTGGTGTCATGTGAACGTCGACTACATGGCACTTCACCATATTTGGGCCTAAGGGAATGCATTGTGGAGTAGCAATTAGATGATGGGTTGCGAGAGTGACATAAGCTTAAACCCCAGTTTATGCGCTATTCCGTAAGGGACCGATTAGATCCTAGAGTTTAATGCTATGGTTAGAATTTATTCTTAATACTTTTCTCGTAGTTGCGGATGCTTGCGGGAGGGTTAATCATAAGTAAGAGGTTTGTTCAAGTAAGAACAGAACCTAAGCATCGGTCGACCCACATATCAAATTATCAAAGTAGCGAACACAAATCGAACCAACATGATGAAAGTGACTAGATGAAATTCCTGTGTACCCTCAAGAACGATTTGCTTATCATAAGAGACCATTTTGGCCTGTCCTTTGCCTCAAAAGGATTGGGCTATCTTGCTGCATACTTGTTACTATTATCGTTACTTGTTCGTAACCAATTATCTTGCTATCAAACTACCCGCTACTTACAATTTCAGCACTTGCAGACATTAGCTTACTGAAAACTACTTGTCATTTCCTTCTGCTCCTCGTTGGGTTCGACACTCTTACTTATCGAAAAGAGCTACAATTGATCCCCTATACTTGTGGCTCATCAGGTTCTAAGCCGGCCCATCTTGTGAGCCGCTCTTCTTAATACTGCGTCATGTCCTTCTTGGCCCATCAGAGGCCCAACTCCTTAAGTCGCCAATGATCTGACCTGGCCCTATTAGGGCGGGTTATATCGTGGGGTTATATCCCTAACACTACTAGCCACCCACAGGTACTAATCTGAGGTTCCGGTACAATGATTAAACACAAGAGATGAACTAGGATTTGAGAGGAGATGGTGCTGTTGAAGATGTTGATGAAGATTGGCCTCCCAAAGATGAGAGGGTTGTTGGTGAGGACGATAGCTTCGATTTCCCCCTCGGGGAGGGAAGTTCCCTTGGCGGAATCACTCCGTCGGAGGGCAGAAGTGCTCCTGCCCAAGTTCCGCCTCAAGACGGTGGCGCTCCGTCCCGAAAGTCCTCTCCTTATTTTTTCTAGGTAAAAATGACCTATATACTAGAAGATGGGCACCGAAGGTTGGCTGGGCTGAGCACAACCCACCAGGGCACACCTGGGGGCCTGGCGCGCCCTAGTGTCTTGTGCTCACCAGGTGGCCTCCCGCCGATAGTTATTTGCTCCAGTATTTTTTATATATTCCAAAACAATTCTCCGTAGATTTTCTGCTCATTTGGAGATGTGCAGAATAGGTAACTCTGACATAGGTTTTTCATGTCCAGATTTCCAACTGTCAGCATTCACCCTCTTTGTGTAAACCTTGCATATGATGAGAGAAAAGGAATTAGAATTACTCCCTAAAGCATTATTATGCATAAAAACATTGTAAATAACAGTAGGAAAACATGATGCAAAATTGACGTATCACCTACCCACCGTGAGGGCTCCAGGAAAGTCTTTCGCTATAGGTGCGACCATGTAGGGCTACAGTGTGGAATCTCTAGAGGCTGAGGCCTCCCGGGCCGAGCTCTCACGTAAGGTCTCCCGTGGATTGAAACATCACGGGTTAGCCCTGTTTGGTCTTGTCAACTCAGGCTTGTGGACCTTTGAGGGCGCCTATTTCGGTCGCACATTCTCATGATGATAATGCATGGATTCACGTGCCCATGTCTCACGAAATGGTAAACCGCGGAGGAAGTGGGGCCCGTGTCACACTGCGAGGCCCTCCCCTTCAGGTTTACTGTGGGGCTATAAAGAGGGGAAAAAGGTAAGCTTTCCCTTCTACTTCCCTCATCTTCATCCTCGCACCTTATGCATACTTGCCTCCTCCGCCATTGCCGCACCCCAGCAGCTCGCCCATCTTTCTTCTTCAATTCTTCGCGTCGGTCGAGATGGTCAAGATGAAGGATGGCCAAGGCGAGCCCGTGCCCAGAGTGCCCAACCTTAGGCGGCCGTCGCTGCAGAAGTGGAACAGGGCCACCACCGATAAGAAGTAGGGTGGCCAACGAGAGCATGGGAAAGTGGTTCCCGTCGGTCATTTCTTTCGAAGAGCTCGAGCAACTTGTGGCAGAGAAGTCCATGGTGGAGGATCTGTTGCGCATGCTGCCCCGAAACAAGGTATCCGTGCTAAATCCGGCATATCTCGAGGTAGGGTTCCTAAGCTAGGCATCTTGGAGCGATGGTCACAAGGATACATGATTTTACCTAGGTTCGGGCTCTGTTGAAGAGATAATACCCTACGTCCTGCTTTTGATTGTATTGATATGGCGGATAGTACATAGTACAGGTATCTACCACGAGATTGTTGTGTGTGATTGTAATGATCTGGTATATCATCTATCTACTAGCCTGGCCTCGGCTTATATAATGTACCGGAGGCCCACAATAATAGGAGTCCTAGTCGGATACGTCAATGGAGAGGAGTCTTCGGCTTGTGTGTCAAGTCTTGTGGAATCTCCATTGTATATGTTGTGGGCTGCCTGAAGAAGCCCATTATGAACCGCCATGGGCGTCGTCAGCCCGACCCACCCTGGTCGGGATACGACGTGGCGAGTACCTCCTAGTCCAGGACACCGTCAGTAGCCCCCTGAACCGGTCATCAAGTTGGGGACGCTCCTTAGTTCTTCCGAACTGTTCTTCATCTTCGGTCGTCGGTCTTGAAAGCTAGTTCAACAAATATTCCCATCTCCGATCTTGAGGATCGCCGAGGTGTATCCGAAGAGTTTACACATTGGGTATATGAGGAGTTCACATATCGGGCATCCGAGGAGCCCCTTTATGTTCTCGGCCTTTATGAATGCCTTGTTATTTTTACATCACACCTCGGGTTCGAAGTATTTCCCATGCGGTGGTGTGTTTTTGCAACCAAGCTCCAATGTCGGACTTCATCCAAGGAGTCATAGACCACCTTGACCTCAATTTTTTAAGGAGGTTAGCCGAGCTTAACGCCAAAAAGTTCTCTAAGGAGCCACCCACTCGTAGCCGAGCTTTATGTTGGATTTTTTCCAAGGTGGTGCACCACCTCGGTCTTGGGCTAATTTTTGGCGGAATTTATTTCCTATCGATGCAGTTTATTTACTGCTAAGATTTATAGCCACTAGCCCTCAAGGTGCGTGTCAGCCTAAAATTCGGGATGCACCTGAAGGATAGAACAAAACAGATGATCCCAGTAGTCCCTGAGACTCATGTCAATTCGCAAAATCGGTCTGAGGATCGAGTCCTTGCTCGGCAGACTACTTCAGGAATAGAAACGCTGTGTGCAGTAGCCCCCAAGACTCAGGTTGCATGCAGACGACCAACTTGAGGATCGTAATCTCCTGAGAAACTATATTGCACTTTAAATTTAATAATTTACTGCATTGAATCGTCAATGTAGTAGCCCCGGAGACTTGGGGTTGGTCGTTATGGTCCTGATTGGAAGCAACCTTCGCAATATGTGATCCGGGAGAAGATGTTGGTGCAAGAGGTGCAAAGAAATAAGGATTATTTGAAGCCATGAGGCTGGGAGGGCGAATATGGGGTGATCTGTCATCACCGATGCTTCGACAGACAAGAAAAAGAGGAGCGTCATGAACTTGTGTGTGCATTGCAAGTTGGGGACCGTCTATCTTGGATCAAAGGAGGTGTCGGCCGATGCACACATAAGTCTGTAAATTTTCAATTATGTGGATGAATGCATTGAGAAAATAGGTATAGAACATCTTCAACTTGCTCTCATTCGTTCCTTTTCAAGTCTATTACTTGCCAAATTTTAATACTTGCTTATTACTTGCCAAATTTTAATACTTGCTCATTACTTGCTGAACTTTATTACTTTCTTATTGTGTTTTGTAGGTGCTGAAAATGTTGTGCAAGTAGTCACGGATAATGCTTCAAACGACATGGGAGCAAAGGTGATGTTGAAAGATAAAAGCCCCAAGATATTTTGGACCTCATGTGCAACTCACACCATCAACTTGATGGTAGAAGTGGCTGCATAGTTGAAGCATTTTTGTTCTACAATAACCAAAGCCAAAGAAATGAATATTTTTCTTCATGCACATCGTGCTATATTGGCCTTGATGAGGTCCTATACAAAAAAGAGAGAAATTGTTAGACCGCGGGTGACTTTGCACATCAAAAGAACCAAGTTGGGAGTCAAACTGGAGAAGTTCCAGGCAAGTGATGAAGGACCTATGGAGTATTTGATGATTTGACATTTATCAAATTGTCCAAATTGAATATCCAAGGCTATAAACGCATCGGGCTTTTCTCTAGCAATCCAACGACCCGAAGAATGTCAAAATGGGACTTTGTATGAAGAAATGGTGCCCAAAATATGAAAGTGCTCCTCGAGTCTAGAACGGAAGATGGCCTTTCATATGACCGTAGCCGCTTGTTTGGGCGCTCGTATGATCTCCAGCCAGCTTCGTAAATTGGCCAGAACTTTCCCGATCTTGCTCCGATTTCGTCCTGGTTTCTTCCTATGGGATCCTTGGTAGATAAGGCATCATTTGGGCGTGGATTTGACTCCAGTAGAGCCCTTTGATGAAGGGGAGGAGACTATATCAATGGAGGAGACCTAAGGAGGCTTCCTATATGAAGAGCTCCAACCCTAGCTGTCGTGATCATCATCTTCAATCCACCACAGGTCCATGCAGCCACCGGGAGGCTCTCCCATCTCATCTAGAGGGAGGCCTCTCCCTCCATCACCACCATCACGAAGGCAATGCAAGAGGAGGAGAAGGAGGCGCCATTGCAATCACTGGGAGCCGGCCATAGGTCAGGCGCGCCGGTGCACATGTCCATCTCCATCTCCGTCCTTGCATATGTATTTTGTAAGATTGAACATGTTGATGGCAGCAATAAATCATTCCTCTTTGTGTGCCTATTCATATGTGTGTGAATAATTGATTCAGATCTAGGCTGAGGTATGATCTAGTACACACAACTAGTCTTAGTGGCTTCATCTAGTATGTACTCTCTTGCACGTTGCATGTATAATACTTGCACATACACGGAGTAGATACATGAATATTGTGATCCTTGGTTCTGTTGTGTATTATTGACAACCGCATGTGACCATGATGCAATGTTATGTCTAGTACACCTAGGAGTAACAGACCGCATATGCAAACCATAGGAGAACGTTTAGTAGTCTATAATACTTGTATGCCACTGAAATGTTCCTCTAGTACTAGTGAGACCGAAAGCCTAGAAACCGGATTTTGCTCCATTAAATCCTACAAGTACAACCCCTTTTACTATGTGTTCTGGTTTAGTATATTTTCTGTCCAAGTTTGTAGTCTAGTTAAATCCCCCTTTTATTATTGTTGCAGGGTTGGTCGTTTCTTCCTATTTGCTCCTGGTGGGTTCGACACTCTACTTATCACATGAAAGTGCTACAACCTCCATGTGCCCTTGAGGGACATCAACGGCTCCCGTCAGTTCACACGCCTGCTCGCACGCCTCCTGGTCTTCCTGTGCGGCAGATCACTCGCATGCGTCCCATTAACTCATGCTTGCTCACATGGCGCACGCGATGCGTGGCGGCACATATATTGTTTTTCTTTTTTGAGGATTAATTTTGCCGCTTCATTACTTGGGTTTATATCATTTATGCCACTAGTTGTGTCCCACTACTCAGTTTTTCCATTAGAAATTACATCTACTAAAAAATGCCATCGACTCGTGAGATGCTTGCTAGAAAATGCCATTAGATATCTCAAAAAATACCATCGTTCCATTAGATGTTTGCTCAAAATGCCATTAGACATTGTTATTTTCACATCAAACCCGTTGACCATGTTATATGACAAAAATAAGCCTAGACCCACATGTCAGTTCTATCTATCTCACAATGATAAGTGTGGCCCCACTTGTCAGGAGTAACCAAGCGAATAATTTTACACGAAAATAAGAACGCTGTGGGGAACAAGTGGGCCCCACACTTCATTGTAGTGAGATAGAGGGAGAGCTGGCGAGCTGGCATGTTGGTTCATAGGTATTTATGTCATTATAACATGCAAAAGAGATTTGAGATCACAATAATGGTGTCCAGTAGCATTTTTGAGCATGTGTCTAACAAAGCAATGGCATTTCTGAGGAGTTGAAATTCCTAGAGGCAAAACTGAGTAGTGAGACACAACAGGTGGCATAAATGATAAAAACTGATTACTTAACCAAAGCATGGCATGTACATTGTTGGTCTAACGCCCACGATTTGAGTAAATAAACCGCCTAGTTATTAATAATCTCCCGTTTGTAAGAAGCTTATATCAAAACCTGTCTCCAATTTGACAAAACAAACAATATCACAGTCTATTGGTGTCTATATGACACCACGACAAGTTCCATGAATTTCAACTAAGTTTTGGGTTTACTGGAATTTAAAAAGCAAGATTCTCAATGTTTGAAATTTTGTTTCATTTCTTGCATGGGGACTGAACATGCACCCAAGGACACACATATGATTTGCCAATCCATTTTGGTACACTATCGGGTATGCATGTGGTTCAACTTTGTTTTTTCACATTAAATCCCTAGGAAATCAATCAATGAATAAAAACATCTGAATGATCTCTGATTTTGTTTTCAAATTTTAATATGACACTCCTTTGGTCACATGTTCACTATATAAAATGTTTGACATGCCTTGAAGTGGCGATGGTGGTGCGGTGGGTAGGTGGGTTGCGGGGGGTCCGACACACTAACATGTCGTGATCCTCTGTGTGTGATTGACCGGTTTGTGTGGCAGGTGCCACATCAAAGTTGTTAATTGGTATTTAAAACATTACACAACACTTTCATACATATGTTTGGACCACATGCATGCATTATATTGGTGGTCCTCGGACATTCGCTCGTGCGGTTATCAGCGATGCGCCCATTCATTAGCCCGCGCAGGTTATCACTTTGACCGACAACGAGAGGCATTGACCAAAGGTGGATTCATCTAGGCCTGTGTTATGGTGTAGACCATGGTGATTTTTCGACCAAAGTTCGAGCATGTGCGTACACACATGAATCCCTCCCACCGGCCGCAGTGAGGGGAGTACGTGTCGCAAACCTTTGTGCGAGGCGTTTCTGGTTTATGAATCAGGTGCCACATCAAAGCAGTGCATTGGGTATTCAAACATCACACACAACACCTCTTTTTGGCCACACATGCAGGCGGTGGTTGTCCTTGGACACTCACTCACGTGGTTATCAGCGACGCTTCCATCCATGGGCCCGCGAGATCTATCACTTTGACCTACAACAAGAGAGGTTAATTTGACCAAGGAGGATTATTTTTGGTTTGTGTTATGTTAGGAGTATATAGTATGTGTCGAAGAGGGGGAGGGGACCAATATATATACTACGCGTCGCGAACCTCGCTCTATGTGTGGACTTTATGTATTTAGAGGTAGTGCCACATCAAAGTTGTCCTCTGGCACTCAGTCACGCGGCTATCAGCAATGCTTCCATCTATGGGCCCGCTTGGTCCATCACTTTGACCGACAACGAGAGAGGTTAATTTGACCTAGGAGGGGATTAATTTTTGATTTGTCTTGTGGTAGGTCATGCTGAGATTACATAGTATAGTTTGGGCGCATGTGTATGCGCATGAATCCCTCCCACCAGATCAAAGTGGGATAGAGGGGACCAGCACATGACGCGTTGTGAACCTCACTCCATGTTGGGACTGTATGGTTTCCGAGGCAGGCACCACATCAAGGTTGTGCACTGGGTATTCAAATATCACAAAAAATCTCCATACATATGTTTGAGACACTGATACGTGTCCAATGTATCTATAATTTTTTATTGTTCCATGCTATTATATTATCTGTTTTGGATGTTTAATGGGCTTTAATATACCTTTTTATATTATTTTTGGGACTAACCTATTAACCGAAGGCCCAGTGCAAATTGCTGTTTTTTTTCCTATTTCGGTGTTTCACAGAAAAGGAATATCAAACGGAATGAAACCTTCGCGAGGATCACTTTTGGAACAAACGCAATCCAGGAGACTTGGAGTGGAGGTCAAGAAAGCCACGAGACAGGAGGGCACGCCCCAGGGGGTGGGCGCGCCCCCCACCCTCGTGGGCCCCTCGCAGCTCCACCGACCTACTTCTTTCGCCTATATATACTCTCATACCCTGAAACCTTCGGGGGGGGGAGCCACGAAACACCTTTTCCACCGCCGCAACCTTCTGTACTCGTGAGATACCATCTTGGGGCCTTTTTCGGCGATCTGGCGGAGGGGTATTCGATCACGGAGGGCTTCTACATCAACACCATGGCCTCTCCGATGATGTGTGAGTAGTTTACCACAGACCTTCGGGTCCATAGTTATTAGCTAGATGGCTTCTTCTCTCTCTTTGGATCTCAATACAAAGTTCTCCTCGATCTTCTTGGAGATCTATTCTATGTAACTCTTTTTGCGGTGTGTTTGCCGAGATCCGACGAATTGTGGGTTTATGAACTTGATTATCTATGAATATTATTTGATTCTTCTCTGAATTCTTATATGCATGATTTGATATCTTTGCAAGTCTCTTCGAATTATCGGTTTAGTTTGGCCTACTAGATTGATCTTTCTTGCAATGGGAGGAGTGCTTAGCTTTGGGTTCAATCTTGCGGTGTCCTTTCCCAGTGACAGCAGGGGCAGCAAGGCACGTATTGTATTGTTGCCATCGAGGATAAAAAGATGGGGTTTATATCATATTGCTTGAGTTTATCCCTCTACATCATGTCATTCTGCCTAATGCGTTACTCCGTTCTTATGAACTTAATACTTTAGATGCATGCTGGATAGCAGTCGATGTGTGGAGTAATAGTAGTAGATCTAGAATCGTTTCGGTCTACTTGTCACGGACGTGATGCCTGTATTCATGATCATTGTCTTAGATATCATCATAACTATGCACTATTCTATCAATTGCTCGGCAGTAATTTGTTCACCCACCGTAATACATGCTATCTTGAGACAAGCCACTAGTGAAACCTATGGCCCCCGGGTCTATTTTCCATCATATTAATCTTCCGTCAACTAGCTATTTCTGTTGCCGTTTATTTTTCAATCTTTACTTTTCAATCTATACAACAAAAATACCAAAAATATTTATCTTATTATCTTTATCAGATCTCACTTTTGCAAGTGGTCGTGAAGGGATTGACAACCCCTTTATCGCATTGGTTGCAAGGTTCTTATTTTTTTGTGCAGGTACTAGGCGACTTGCGTGTAGTCTCCTACTGGATTGATACCTTGGTTCTCAAAAACTGAGGGAAATACTTATGCTACTTTGCTGCATCACCCTTTCCTCTTCAAGGGAAAATCAACGCATTCTCCAGAGGTAGCAGACACATGTATGCGGTGGTTGTCTTCGGATAATCTCCCTCGTGTGTTTATCGGTGTCAAGCCCATTCCCGGGCCCGTGTGGTCATACATCACTTTGACCGACAATGAGAGAGGTTACCAAGGTGGATTTCTTATTGGTTCGTTTTACGGTATAATAAGGTTATGGTGAGATTCCAAACCAAAGTTTGATCGCATGCATACACATGAATGAAACCCTCTCATCGGCTCGAAGTAAGGGGGCGACATATTACGCGTTGTGAACCCTCGCTCCATGTGGGGACTTTCCGGTTCCAAATTAGCATGGTGCCACATCAAAGTTGTGCATTGAGTATTCAAACACCAGCCAACACTTCCATACATATGTTTTGGCCACATGCATGTGGTGGTTGTCTTCGGACACTCCCTCGCATGGTTATCGGTGGCAATCCCATTCGTGGCCCTGCATTGTGATGCGCTCGATTCATTTGTACACTAATCATACATGAAATGTGTATGATTATGATCAAGGACTCACGGGAAGATACCACAACACAACTCTAGACAAAAAAATACAAGCTTTATTTTACAAGCTAGGGGCCTCGAGGGCTCGAATACATAAGCTCGAATACAAACGAGTCAGCGGAAGCAACAATATCTGAGTATAGACATAAGTTAAACAAGGTGCCATAAGATGGCTAGCACAAACATGGATACGGATTGAAGAGGCGCATGCCTCCTACCTGGGATCCTCCTAAACTACTCCTGGTCGTCGGCGGCCTGCACGTAGTAGGTGGCACCCTCGGTGTAGTAGGAGTCGTCAACGGTGGTGTCTGGCTCCTAGGCTCCAACATCTGGTTGTGACAACCAAGAAGAATGGAAAAAGGGGGGAAAAGGAAGCAAAGCAACCATGAGTACTCATCCAAAGTACTCACAAGCAAGGATCTACACTACATATGCATCGGTATCAATGAAATGGGTAGTATCTATGGACTGAACTGCAGAATGCTAGAAGAAGAGGGGGAGAAGCTAGTCCTATCAAAGACTACGCTTCTGGCAGCCTCCATCTTGAAGCATATAGAAGAGAGTATTTGGTAAGTTCACCAAGTATCAGCGTATAGCATAATCCTACCCGACGATCATCTCCTCGCCACCCTGTGAGAGAGCGATCACCGGGTTGTCTGTGGAACTTATCTGGGTGTGTTTTTATTAAGTGTCCGGTTCTAGTTGTCATGAGGTCGGAATACAACTCCAAGTCGTCCTGTTACCATGGACACGACTATTCGAATAGATCAACTTCCCTGCAGGTGTGCACCACATTACCCGACACACTCGATCACTCTGTCCGGGCACACTTTCCTCGGTCACACTGGTACAACGAGGTGCTATACAAATGGTTTTTAACCCCTTTCCGCGATGGTGTTCTGAACCGTCGCCTAGTGAGTGACTTCGATAGGGGGGTCCTTCCTACACGACATAGAAACCATCGGGGATATGCCCTCCTAGCACACACGCTCGGCAAAATGAGGTCGTGTGCGACCGACGAGCGACCAAATACGGCTATACATATAGTTGTGCTAAAAAATACAATTATACAGGCGAAATCGTTTCCGGTCATAAGTAAATCCCGCTAAACATTTCCATTCGTATGTACATTCCACACAGTCAATCCAAGGAATACGTTTCCGTTAGTATGTATATCCCACACAGTTAATCCAAGAAGTACGTTTCCGTTCGTATATGCATCCCACATAGTCACTCCAAGGAAAAAGTTTCCGTTTGCAAGTACATCACATGCAATTTCCCCATTAAATCGTTTGTGATCGTGTTGCCATTGCACACGATATAAAAAAATTTATCGTTTGCGTTATTGAATGCATCACACAGGGTGCGTAGAATAAACTGTGTGGCAAAGGCTGTCCATCACACACTTTGTATGTGGTAAACGTTTGCGCAAGGTGGCCTAACGCAAACAGTTTTCAAGAGGATGTCATGTGTGATTGTTCATTGATCCAACACGGTTTATTCCTAGAAACTATGTGCGTTGCCTGAGGTCATCACCCACGGTGTTTGCTCAATAACCGTTTGCAATAGAAAAAACCAATCAGCAGGCTAATTGCCATATTATTAATAATACATTTATTAATCTAATTGACATTTCATATTAAGAACACAATATATTTCATTTCCATATTAAGGAAGCAGGATTTCATAATTGAAATACATCAGAGTACAACATCATATAGCTTCAGCACTCAGCTACCCCATTACACAACTGCACCAGCACCAAGTTTCACACGCAACATCTATAACCTTTTGGAATCAGCATCATAGACAGTACATAGACAGGTGAATCTCATCTGGAAAACTGTTGAAGCGGAAGGTGAATATTGAGCCTTCATTGATGTTGAAGGTCTTTGCAACTTTAGGCCAGTGCGTGTGGATGATTGACTGTCCATCCTTCGTCCTCTTCAGGAACACTTCAATATTGAACTGTGGGTGTTGTATGAAAACCTTCCTCGCCTCCTGACCATACAGGTGGTTTGAGAGGTAATCATCAGTGAATTGCTTTGGAATGGCATGAAAACAAGAATATGCATAAATATCTTCTACAGATTTGAAATGGTGCAAAGGAAATAAAAAGACAAGGTATAACGTTAGTACCATCCCGTAGTGAACTGATGTCTTCTTCATTGTGCAGACAAAGATCTTGTTGTTTTTTGTCGCTAATTTCTTTATCATAACAATCTTTCTGAGTTTCTTAACTTGAATGATATTCATGGACAACTCATTTCCACATATGCAAAAGGGTCAAACAGTGGGTCAAAACCTTTGACAGCAGGACCTACATGTGCAAGACCAAATTCTTAAAAACCTAATATTTAAAAACAAGAAGTGGAAAGGTGTGTTATTAACTGCAACAGGCCTAATATTTGAAACAAGCAAACATAGTCATTCAAACTTGTATTGTGCAGGTCTAAGTACACTAGTTATTGGCCCTGTTTGGATCCATGGATTAGAGTCAGTTTGAGCTAGTTTGGGCTAAAATAGCCCTAAAGTATCCAAACATGAGGGCTAGTTTGAGCTAGTTGCATCAAACCCACCCAAAAAAACTATCCCACCCAAGAGGTGCTAATTGGGGCTAGTTCTCCTAGTGCAATTATTGCCAATCTAACACTGCCTTCCAAACACCTCTTTGGCTAGAGTTAGTTCAGGGTTAGTCATTGTTTAGTATCATTGTTATTTAGGAAACGTAGGATAGCGAACGATTTATTCTACCTTGACTTGTACTCCGAGATGACCATGTACTTGAAGGAAATATGCCCTAGGGGAAATAATAAAGTTGTTGTTTATATCTCCTTATATCATGATAAATGTTTATTATTCATGCTAGAATTGTATTAACCGGAAACTTGATACATGTGTGAATACATAGACAAAAGAAGGTGTCCATAGTATGCCTCTACTTGACTAGCTCGTTAATCAAAGATGGTTGAGTTTCCTGACCATTGACATTTGTTGTCATTTGATGAACGGGATCACATCATTAGGAGAATGATGTGATGGACAAGACCCACCCATTAGCTTAGCATAATGATCGTTAAGTTTTATTGCTATTGCTTTCTTCATGACTTATACATATTCCTTTGACTATGAGATTATGCAACTCCCGAATACTGGAGGAACACGTTTTGTGCTATCAAACGTCACAACGTAACTGGGTGATTATAAAGATGCTCTATAGGTGTCTTCGAAGGAGTTTTGTTGAGTTGGCATAGATCGAGAATAGGATTTGTCACTCCCAGTATCGGAGAGGTATCTCTGGGCCCTCTCAGTAAAGCACATCATGATAAGCCTTGCAAGCAATGTGACTAATGAGTTAGTTGCGGGATGATGCATTACAGAACGAGTAAAGAGACTTGACAGTAATGATATTGAACTAGGTATGAGGATACCGACGATCGAATCTCGGGCAAGTAACATACCGATGACAAAGGGAATGACGTATGTTGTCATTATGATTTGACTGATAAAGATCTTTATAGAATATGTAGGAACTAATATGAGCATCCATGTTCCGCTGTTGGTTATTGATCGGCGGTGTGTCTTAGTCATGTCTACATAGTTCTCGAACCCGTAGGGTCCGCACGCTTAACGTTCGATGATGATTTGTATTATGAGTTATGTGTCTTGGTGACTGAAGATTCTTCGGAGTCCCGGATGAGATCACGGACATGACGAGGAGTCTTAAAATGGTCGAGAGGTAAAGATTGATATATTGGACGATAGTATTTGGACACCGGAATAGTTTCGGAGTGTTTCGGATATTTATCGGAGTACCGAGGGGTTACCGGAACCCCCCAGGGAAAGTATGGGCCATAGGGGAGAGAGAGGGCAGCCCACAAGGGGTGCCCCCCCATGGGCAGTCCGAATTGGACAAGGGGAGGGGACGCGGCCCCCCTTTCCTTCTCCTTCTCCCTCTCCTTCCCCCTTTCCCCCTCCGAAAGAAGGAAGGGGGGGCAACTAGGACTATGAGTCCAAGTCGGTTTCCCTCTTACTTGGCGCGCCCCTAGGGCCGGCCTCCTCCCTCTCCTCCTTTATATACGGGGGCAGGGGGCACTCCAAAGGACATCAATTGTTCTCTTAGCCGTTTGCGGTGCCCCCTCCACAGTTTACTCCTCCGGTCATATTGTCGTAGTTCTTAGGTGAAGCCCTGCACGGATTACATCACCATCACCATCACCGCGCCGTCGTGCTGACGGAACTCTCCCTCGACACTTTGCTGGATCAAGAGTTCGAGGGATGTCATCGAGCTGAACATGTGCAGAACTCGGAGGTGCCATACGTTCAGTGCTTGATCGGTTGGATCGCGAAGACGTTCAACTACATCAATTGCGTTAAGCTAACGCTTCCGCTTTCGGTCTATGAGGGTACGTGGACACACTCTCCCCCTCTCATTGTTATGCATCTCCTAGATAAATCTTGCGTGATCGTAGGAAATTTTTGAAATTGCATGCTACGTTCCCCAATAGTGGCATCCGAGCCAGGTCTATGCATAGATGATATGCACGAGTAGAACACAAAGAGTTGTGGGCGATCATAGTCATACTGCTTACCATCAACGTCTTATTTTGATTCGGCGGTATTGTTGGATGAAGCGGCCCGGACCAACCTTACATGACCACGTTCATTAGACTAATTCCACCGACAGACATGCAACTTGTTTTGCATAAAGGTGGCTGGCGGTTGTCTGTTTCTCCAACATTAGTTGAATCGATTTTGACTACGGCCGGTCCTTGTTGAAGGTTAAAACAACACACTTGATGAAAAATCGTTGTGGTTTTGATGCGTAGATAAGAATGGTTCTTACTAGAAGCCCGTAGCAGCCACGTAAAACTTGCAACAACAAAGTAGAGGACGTCTAACTTGTTTTTGCAGGGCATGTTGTGATGTGATATGGTCAAGACATGATATGATATACGTTATTGTATGAGATGATCATGTTTTGTAAAAGTTATTGGCAACTGGCAAGAGCCTTAGGGTTTCCGCTTTATTGTATGAAATGCAATCGCCATGTAATTGCTTTACTTTATCACTATGTGTTAGCGATAGTTGTAGAAGCAATAGTTGGCGAGACGACCACGACGCTACGACGGAGATCAAGGTGTCAATCCGATGATGATGGAGATCATGATGGTGCTTTGGAGATGGAGATCAAAGGCACAAGATGATGATGGCGATATCATGTCACATATTTTGATTGCATGTGATGTTTATCTTTTATGCATCTTATTTTGCTTAGTACGTCGGTAGCATTATAAGATGACCCCTCACTAAAATTTCAAGGTATAACCGTTCTTCCTGAGTATGCACCGTTGCGACAGTTCGTCGTGCCGAGACACCACGTGATGATCGGGTGTGATAAGCTCTACGTTCACATACAACGGGTGCAAGACAGTTTTGCACGTGTAGAATACTCGGGTTAAACTTGACAAGCCTAGAATGTACATACATGACCTCGGAACACTGAGACTGAAAGGTCGAACGTGAATCATATAGTAGATATGATCAACATAGAGATGTTCACCATTGAAAACTACTCCATCTCACGTGATGATCGGACATGGTTTAGTTTGATATGGATCACGTGATCATTTAGATGACACGAGGGATGTCTATCTAAGTGGGAGTTCTTAAGTAATATGATTAATTGAACTTAAATTTATCATGAACTTAGTCCTGATAGTTTTTGCATATCTATGTTGTAGATCAATGGCCCGTGCTACCATTCCCTTGAATTTTAATGCGTTCCTAGAGAAAGCTAAGTTGAAAAATGATGGTAGCAACTACACGGATTGGGTCCATAACTTGAGGATTATGCTCATTGCTGCACAGAAGAATTATGTCCTTGATGCACTGCTAGGTGCAAGGCCTGCTGCAGGAGCAACTCCAGACGTTATGAACGTCTGGCAAGCTAAATATGATGACTAATCGATAGTTCAGTGTGCCATGCTTTACGACTTATAATCGGGACTTCAAAGACGTTTTGAATGTCATGGAGCATATGAGATGTTCCAGGAGTTGAAGTTAATATTTCAAGCAAATGCCCGAGTTGAGAGATATGAAGTCTCCAACAAGTTCTATAGCTGCAAGATGGAGGAGAACAGTTATGTCAGTGAACACATACTCAGAATGTCTGGGTACCATAACCACTTGACTCAGCTGGGAGTTAATCTTCCGGATGACAGTGTCATCGATAGAGTTCTTCAATCACTACCACCAAGCTATAAAGGCTTCGTGATGAACTATAATATGCAAGGGATGAACAAGACGATTCCCAAGCTCTTTGCAATGCTCAAGGCTGCGGAGGTAGAAATCGAGAAGGAGCATCAAGTGTTGATGGTTAACAAGACCACAAGTTTCAAGTAAAAGGGCAAAGGAAAGAAGGGGAACTTCAAGAAGAATAGCAAGCAAGTTGCTGCTCCCGGGAAGAAGCTCAAGTCTGGACCTAAGCCTAAAACTGAGTGCTTCTAGTGCAAAGGGACTGGTCACTTGAAGCGGAACTGCTCCAAGTATTTGGCGGATAAGAAGGATGGCAAAGTGAAAGGCATATTTGATATACATGTTATTGATGTGTACCTTACTAATGCTCGTAGTAGCGTCTGGGTATTTTATACTGGTTCTGTTGCTCATATTTGCAACTCGAAACAGGGGCTACGGATTAAACCAAGATTGGCTAAGGACGAGGTGACGATGCACGTCGGAAATGGTTCCAAGGTCGATGTGATCGCCGTCAGCACGCTACATCTACATCTACCTTCGGGATTAGTTTTAGACCTGAATAATTGTTATTTGGTGCCAGCGTTGAGCATGAACATTATATCTGGATCTTGTTTGATGCGAGACGGTTATTCATTTAAATCAGAGAATAATGGTTGTTCTATTTATATGAGTAATATCTTTTATGGTCATGCACCCTTGATGAGTGGTCTATTTTTGTTGAATCTCGATAGTGGTGATACACATATTCATAATATTGATGCCAAAAGATGCAAAGTTAATAATGATAGTGCAACTTATTTGTGGCACTGCCGTTTAGGTCATATGGGTGTAAAGCGCATGAAGAAACTCCATGCAGATGGGTTTTTGGAATCACTTGATGCTTGCGAACCATGCCTCATGGGCAAGATGACTAAGACTCCGTTCTCCGAAAAAATGGATCGAGCCACTGACTTATTGGAAATAATACATACTGATGTGTGCGGTCCGATGAGTGTTGAGGGTCGCGGCGGGTATCGTTATTTTCTGACCTTCACAGATGATTTGAGCAGATATGGGTATATCTACTTAATGAAACACAAGTCTGAAACATTTGAAAAGTTCAAAGAATTTCAGAGTGAAGTGGAAAATCATCGTAACAAGAAAATAAAGTTTCTATGATCTGATCGCGGAGGCGAATATTTGAGTTACGAGTTTGGTCTTCATTTAAAACAATGTGGAATAGTTTCACAACTCACGCCACCTGGAACACCACAGCGTAATGGTGTGTCCGAACATCATAACCGTACTTTATTAGATATGGTGCGATCTATGATGTCTCTTACCGATTTACCACTACCGTTTTGGGGTTATGCATTAGAGATAGCTGCATTCACGTTAAATAGGGCACCATCTAAATCCGTTGAGACGACACCATATGAACTGTGGTTTGGCAAGAAACCTAAGCTGCCATTTCTTAAAGTTTGGGTTTGCGATGCTTATGTGAAAAAGCTTGAGCCTGATAAGCTCGAACCCAAATCGGAGAAGTGTGTCTTCATAGGATATCCAAAATAAACTATTGGGTACACCTTCTATCACAGATCCGAAGGCAAGATATTTGTTGCTAAGAATGGATCGTTTCTAGAGAAGGAGTTTCTCTCGAAAGAAGTGAGTGGGAGGAAAGTAGAACTTGATGAGGTAATTGTACATTCTCTCGAGTTGGAAAGTAGTTCATCACAGAAATCAGTTCTATGATGCCTACACCAATTAGTGAGGAAGTTAATGATGATGATCATGAAACTCACGTCAAGTTACTACCAAACCTCGTAGGTCAACCAGAGTACGTTCCGCACCAGAGTGGTACGTTAATCCTGTTCTGTAAGTCATGTTACTCGACCATGACGAACCTATGAACTATGAGGAAGCGATGATGAGCCCAGATTCCGCGAAATGGCTTGAAGCCATGAAATCTGCGATGGGATCCATGTATGAGAACAAAGTATGGTCTTTGGTTGACTTGCCCGATGATCGGCAAGCCATAGAAAATAAATGGATCTTCAAGAAGAAGACTGACGCTGATGGTAGTGTTACTATCTACAAAGCTCGACTTGTTGCGAAAGGTTTTCGACATGTTCAAGGAGTTGACTACGATGAGACCTTCTCACCCGTAGCGATGCTTAAGTCTGTCCGAATCATGTAAGCAATTGCCGCATTTTATGATTATGAAATTTGGCAAATGGATGTTAAAACTGCATTCCTTAATGGATTTCTTAAAGAAGAGTTGTATATGATGCAACCAGAAGGTTTTGTCGATCCTAAAGGTGCTAACAAAGTGTGCAAGCTCCAGCAATCCATTTATGGACTGGTGCAAGCCTCTCGGAGTTGGAATATACGCTTTGA
This sequence comes from Triticum aestivum, assembly GCF_018294505.1. Taxonomy (NCBI): domain Eukaryota; kingdom Viridiplantae; phylum Streptophyta; class Magnoliopsida; order Poales; family Poaceae; genus Triticum; species Triticum aestivum. Next base: position 265,576,774 of record NC_057799.1, on the reverse strand, counting down.
TAGTGTGATCAAAGCATATGGTCTTATACAGACTTTTGGAGAAGCATGTATTTATAAGAAAGTTAGTGGGAGCTCTATGGCATTTCTAATATTATATGTGGATGACATATTGTTGATTGAAAATGATATAGAATTTCTGGATAGCATAAAAGGATACTTCAATAAGAATTTTTCAATGGAAGACCTTGGTGAAGCTGCTTAAATATTGGGCATCAAGATCTATAGAGATAGATCAAAACGCTTAATTGGACTTTCACAAAACACACACCTTGATAAAGTTTTGAAGAAGTTCTTGCCTATGTTACAAGGTGTGAAGTTGAGTCAGACTCAATGCCCGACCACTGCAGAAGATAGAGAGAAAATGAAAGTCATTCCCTATGCTTCAGCCATAGGTTCTATCATGTATGCCATGCTGTGTATCAGACCTGATGTGTGCGGTGCTATAAGTTTAGCAGGGAGGTACCATAGTAATCCAGGAGTGGATCAGTGGACAGCGGTCAAGAACATCCTGAAATACCTGAAAAGGACTAAGGATATGTTTCTCATTTATGGAGGTGACAAAGAGCTTGTCGTAAATGGTTACGTCGATGCTAGCTTTGACACTGATCCGGATGACTCTAAGTCGCAAACCGGATACGTATTTATAGTGAATGGTGGAGATGTCAGTTGGTGTAGTTCCAAGCAAAGCGTCGTGGCGGGATCTACGTGTGAAGTGGAGTAATAGCTGCTTCGGAAGCAGCAAATGAAGGAGTCTGGATAAAGGAGTTCATATCCGCTCTAGGTGTAATACCTAGTGCATCGGGTCCAATGAAAATCTTTTGTGACAATACTGGAGCAATTGCCTTAGCAAAGGAATCCAGATTTCACAAGAGAACCAAACACATCAAGAGACGCTTCAACTCCATCCTCGATCAAGTTAAGGAGGGAGACATATAGATTTGTAAAATGCATACGGATCTGAATATTGCAGACCGGTTGACTAAGCCTCTTCCACGAGGAAAACATGATGAGCACCAAGACTCCATGGGTGTTAGAATCATTACAATGCAATCTAGATTATTGACTCTAGTGCAAGTGGGAGACTGAAGGAAATATGCCCTAGAGGCAATAATAAAGTTGTTATTTATATTTCCTTATATCATGATAAATGTTTATTATTCATGCTAGAATTGTATTAACCGGAAACTTGATACATGTGTGAATACATAGACAAAACAAAGTGTCCATAGTATGCCTCTACTTTACTAGCTCGTTAATCAAAGATGGTTAAGTTTCCTGACCATTGACATGTGTTGTCATTCGATGAACGGGATCACGTCATTAGGAGAATCATGTGATGGACAAGACCCACCCGTTAGCTTAGCATAATGATTGTTAAGTTTTATTGCTATTGCTTTCTTCATAACTTATACATATTCCTTTGACTATGAGATTATGCAACTCCTGAATACCGGAGGAACACCTTGTGTGCTATCAAACGTCACAACATAACTGGGTGATTATAAAGATGCTCTACAGGTATCTCCGAAGGTGTTTTGTTGAGTTGGCATAGGTCGAGATTAGGATTTGTCACTCCGAGTATCGGAGAGGTATCTCTGGCCCTCTCGGTAATGCACATCATGATAAGCCTTGCAAGCAATGTGACTAATGAATTAGTTGTGGGACGATGCATTACGGAACGAGTAAAGAGACTTGCCAGTAACGAGATTGAACTAGGTATGAGGATACCGACGATCGAATCTCGGGCAAGTAACATACCGATGACAAAGGGAATGACGTACGTTGTCATTACCGTTTTGTCACAGCCCTAGAATTCTGCTTTTAATTTGTTGCATTAGTGAGTGGCGTCCATGCATCATGTTTAAATTCCATTTAAATGTGAATTGGGGAAAGTGGAAAGCCTCAGAGATCATTCCTAAAATGATCAACATTAAAAATTGCTGCAAATAAACCCAAGAAAATGTTCCTGTTAGGCTATCAAAATACACGCAAGAGGTAAAATTCAAACCAATATTTTTTTTAGTCTCAGGGATATTTATTTTGGGCCTTTGAAATTAAATCAATAAGTATTTGACTTTTGGATTATATTCATTTTATATAGAATATATTTCAAAAGGCCCTGAAATTATTTATGTGCATTTGGAAAAGTCCATAATGGCAACATGCAAATATTCAGAAGGTTTTGCCCTGCTTTGATTTACTTTTGAATTTGAATTAGTGGCAAAATGAATAAATAAAAAGAAAACAACACAGAAAATAAAACAGAGCAGATGCTTACCTGTGCAGCCCACTTACCTGGTCGGCCCACTGGCCCGGTGCCAGTCATTCCTTTCCTTAGGACAGACGGACACCGCGCATGTGGCCGGCGCGCGTGAGCACGCGCCCGGACACCTCCTCTCTGCCTGCTTGCCCCGGCCTCCCCTGAGATGCCACGCGACCCCCTGGAACTGTCCGGACCCCCCTCGCTCACTCCCTCGAGCTCCTCCACCTCCTCCGCTCTCTCCCTTGCACGTGCCCGAGCACACTCGCTGCCGCCGTTCGCTGCCACCGCGTCCACCGAGCTCCTCTCGCCCTCTGCTTGTCCAACGGGTCCGCCTCGACGCCGTGGAGCACCAAGACGAAGCACGCGCCCGCGGGACGCCAGAAACGTCGCCATCGTCTTCACCTTCCTCGTCGGCCATCGGCGATCGCTGTCGTTGTCTCGTCAGCACCAAGCCGTCCCCGAGCCCATTTACCCGCCCTATGGATATGATGTGAGCTCCCGCTCATTTCCCCACTTACCCCATCGTCGCGCGCGTAGCCTAGCTAGCTTCCCAGCCGTCCCGTGAGCTTGCCGCTGCCGCGCATCTCGCCGCCGCGGCCAGCATATGTTTTGGACCAAATAGAGCACACTGGTGTGCTCGTGGAGGTCCGTAGACACTGCCTAGCTGTCCAGCTCACTCGCACGCAAGCCGCATCACTGCGCCCGAGCAAGGCCGAGCTTCGGCCGCTGCCCAAGTGCTCGCCGTTGTCAACTCAGGGCTTCCCACGACCTACTGCTGCCTCGCTGGATGCACGGGAGCACGAGCTCCCTCCTGGTGCCCTCAGCGCGCCCAACTACTGCCCCTAGCACCACTCCGGTGAGCCGCCGCCGCTCTGGTTGGTCGCCGTCAGCTAAACGCCGGCGTAACCAGCCATTAGGGCCTAATCACCCCACTAACCAACCCCCTGCGCCATTGACGCATGGGCCCCACGCCCTAATTAACCCCAGCTTTATTTCTGCTTAGATTAGTTATAAACCCACGGGACCAACACGTCAGAGTTGACCATGCTGACGTGGCCGTTGACCGGACCCACCTGTCCGTGACACTAATGATGCCAGGTCACTGACCAGTGGACCCCACTGGTCAGGTTTGACCCTCGTCAGCCCCAGTGACACTAATGATGCCAGGTCACTGACCAGAGTTGATCATTTACTGGATTTTTTATTTCTAAATAACCAGAAAAATCCAGAAAATGATTTGAACTTCAAAAAATCATAGAAAATAATCAATAGCTCAGAATGAAATAATTTATATATGAAAAATGTCATAAAAATTCAATCTATCCATCTGTACCATTTTCATGCATGTTAGAACAACTTATGGCTGCTGTTTAGGACAAATCATATAAATGGCATTTAAACCTTCACATATGGAGTTTGAATTTGAAACTAGGGTTCAAACAAACTTCATTTAACTTGTTGCTAGTTGCATTAGCCCAATCAATAGCCTATTGCCATATCTCATTCATGCATCATATTGTTGCATTGCATTGATTGTGTTCTTTCTTGTTTGCCGGTATTTGTCCCCTCTCAGTAGACGTGGTTTCGATGATGTGATTGATGACACCGATAAAGAGCTATCACTGGTGCGCGTCGGTCCTAAACAAACAGTTTAAAACCCCTTTCCGCGACGACATTTGGAACCGTCACCAAGTAAGTGTGGGAGATAGGAGGGTCCTTCCCACATGACCCAGAAACCGTCGGGGATAGGGCCCCTACAGTACTCCTACTCGTTTCTGCTTGCATTGCCATCACAGTCGGTATTCTGTGGTGCTACGTTTACGATGCGCGGCCCATCACAAACGGTTCACTATTATAGAACGTGTATGATGCGCGGCCCATCACAAACGGTTCACCGTTAAGAAGATTAGCTAATCGTATTATGAGTGTCGGACAGGATTATGAAATGTCGGACCGTCGTAACATCGTCGTACACGACAACTATCGCACACGCTATTCTGTGGTGCAACGTTTATGATGCATACTTCATCAGAAACAGTTCATGGTTGTGAATCATGTACGATAAGGCAACTAACACACACATTTAGTTTGGCCGCACCGTTTGTGATATTGTCTGACATCCCACACGCTTTGCAAATGGCAAATGTGTGCATGCTTGCACACGTTTCCTCTCTGTGAACCGTCTCCGATTATGGTGCATATCGCAAACGTTTGTTTTTTACCAATCGTGTGAGCCGTAACAACCTGGAGAGCGTAATTTCATCGTAATTTAATTGCTGCTTTTCCAAATTATACCGGATTTGGATTTGAATTTGAATGTATGCTACAGCTTTATGCATATCCATCAGGTTCAAACAACCAATGCATTATTCGATTCATAGGTACATATGTTCAAGAATTACATAAGAGCCAAATAAAGAATGATGAACCACCGTTGTATACTTGTACTATTAAAGACGTTAAAGAAAGAGGCGAAATATATTCTGGTTGCTGAAGAAGGTGAAGCGGAATGCCCATATTGTGCCCTCCTCCGTGCAGAAGCACGCACGACTCTATTCCAACCCCTTGTGATGGCCGGCCGCCCATCCTTCACGATCTTCATGAAAACATCTAGATAATCATTGTCTTCTGGTAGAAATACTTTAACCTTTGCATGCCCACCAATCATGTAGTTTGAGAGGTAATCTTGAGTAAACTGCTTTGGCAACCACTGTAAAGGAAAAAGATTCAGACATTGTCATCTAACACAACTCATTATGGGCAGTAAAAAGAAGGCTGCAGAGTTCTTACTTACCATCATGCAGTTCGCTGTTGTCTTGGATAAAGTGTAAACAAATAGTTTAATTGCCATCTTTGGACCCATTTTACTAACAATCTTTATCAGCTTCCTCACTTGATACTGGTTCATCGGTATCTCATTGCCCCATACACAGAAAGGGTCGAAACGCAGATCTTTACCAATGGCATATGTACCTAAAAGCACCAAGTTAATATTAGAAGCTAAACAGCAATTGCACAATGATGTAGTACAACACTCTTTTATAATATGTCTATATACAACCGTATGTGGTAGTCCATTTGAAATCTAAAAAGACAAATATTTAGGAACGGAGGGAGTATCTTATAAAATCCAATATAGTCACATATTAGATGAATTAACATCTTATATTATGGGCCGGAAGGAGTTTAGTTCATTCTTACAAATTATGTGCTGCTGTATCCATGGGTTACAGTTAGTTTGAGCTAGTTCGGGCTCAAATAGCCCTAAAGTATATAGACAAGAGGGCTAGTTTGAGCTAGTTGCATCTCTAACCCACCCGAAAAAACTAGTATCCAACCCAAGAGGTGCTAATTGGAGCTAGTTCTCCTAGTGCATTTATTGTCAATCTAACCCTGCCATCCAAACAACTCTTTGGATGGAGTTAGTTTAGGGTTAGTAATGAGCTAGAAACTAACGCTAACCTCTAGCTAAGTTGAGTATCCAAACAGGGTTGTGTTGTTGCTGTTGCTGCTGCTGCTCTTCTGCGTATATCTAGACATCATTAGAACATTAATGTAACACTCTTCCTTGTTTCTATGTAGCCTAGGATTGCATATTTAGACATTAAGTACAGTGCATGTTGCTATGTAGCCTCAGATATATTACATATGGCCCTAGTTAACCTAAGGAAAAATGGGTTGCATATATATTCAGTTAAAAGTCCGATTCACCGATTAGTCCCTTATCAGCCGCCGGCCTATATGGTACCAGCTACCGATATCCTGAACAGTGAGCAGATATAAGCCATGGGATGAAACTAACCTCGATGGAAAACAGCAGTCGTTCCCAAAATTGTCCTGTGTAGGTACATCAAGAAGCATGTTAAGCACAACAGGCTAAACATCAACCAAAATTACACATGGCAGACAAAATAATCTCCAAAAGATAGCTTCAGTGTGCAGGTTTAAGCACGCTAGTAAAGCAAAACAAGTGGAAAGGTGTGCTAACTGCAACAGGCCAAACATTTAACAACAAGCAAACATGGTCATTCAAACTGGTATTGTGCCGGTCTAAGTACACTGGTTATGGTTAAATAAAAATGGAAAGGCGTGTTAACTACAAGATGCAGCAACCAAATGTAGTCATTCATAGTGGTATTGTTGAAACTGGTACTGATGAAATTGAACTGCACAGTTCATACTTGCACATATAGAACATCACGTTGTGAATAACTGGAATAAACAAGGCATACTACGAACAACCAAAGATAGCATTTGAAACTGAACATATGCTAACTACAAACAACCGAACAATCAAAAAACTTTAAAAGAGGCATATGCTAGCTATAACAGGCTTAACAGCAAGCAAATATATGCATTCCTATCGGTATGTTTAAAACTGGATTGATGAAATGTACTGCACAGTAAATAATTGCACATATAGAGCATCACATTGTGAACAACTGAAATAAACAAGGCATACTGCAAACAACCAGATATAGCAATTAAAACTGGACATATTCTCACTACACTACAAAAGGGACTCGACAAAACAAATCATGGGTTTCCCCCTGTGAAGAGGCACGGCAAAACAAATCATGGGTTTCCTCACTTGTCACGGATGGGCTCGTTCCCGTGGGAAGAGCACGGACCCTGGATGCGCTCCATGTTGTCGCAGATGGGCTCCTTCCCCTTGGAAGAGCACGGCTGTAGGGTGCCCTCCCTGATGTCGCAGACGGGCGCTTTCCCCTTGGAAGAGCAGATGGGCTCTTTCCCCTTGGAAGAGCCGGAGAGGGTGCCCTCCTCGTGGTCGCCGTCGATGAGGTCTGACTTGGAAGCTGTGGATCCCAAGCCAGCGTCGTAGAACGTGTCCTTCAGAAATGACAAAAGGGGCTCGATGGCGATGTAGAATGGCAAATTGTTGACAGCGAGCCAGAGGAGATCAGCGGCGGGGCCATGGATGAGATCGACGGCGGTTGAACCCGAGGGGTTGGGGGTGGGCCACTTAACCTGTGACACAGCCCGCCTCAGGGCGTCGCTGTCGATGACCTTGATGTCGTAGCCGGCGGACGAGACATGCCCGCATACTCTAGCCCGCTGCTTGAGTGCCTTCCGCCAGTAATGGTCGCCAGCTTCCTCGGCGACGTCGGGCGAAGAGACGGATATACACCTCTTTTGGGCTAGTCGCTCCTCGAGCTCCACGGGAAGCGTAGCCGGGCTTAGGCTACGACGCTCTGGAGTGGGGGATGGCGATGCGGATGGGGATCTGTGGGAAAGGGGGCGTTTGGCAGGCGTCATCTAAGAAACTCAGGGCGGCCTAGGTATGGAGATCGGTGGGTAAGCTGCACGGGCAAACCAGCAGATGTTGACAATGGAGGCCTTGCAGCGGCGGCGGGGACTTTGCTAGGGTTTCGAGCGAGGGAGGGGGTGTGTGTGTGCGCGCACACCCGAGGAGGTTTTGGTGTGTGTGTGTGTGTGTGTGTGTGTGTGTGGAGGGGGGAGCGGGGTGTTTGAGGAAATGACGTTGGTACTGCAAATTTTACAACGCGGGAGTCAAAGGAGGGGGTGAAATGCTGGGATATTGAAATTTTTGATGATAGTGCATCACACACGGTCTGGAGATAACAACCGTGTGTTATGAAACAAAAAACCCTCGAGGCGGGCAGATATTTTCTAGGGATGCAGGCGGGATTGGGAACAAGAAACATCGCACACAGTTCGGAGATAACAACCGTGTGTTATGAAACAGAAAAACCCTCGGGGCGGGCAGATATTTTTGAGAGGGGGAGCCTCGTGGAGCCCAATGTACTGTGCGGATGTGTGCGTGATAGGTGCACCAGCGTGGCACAAGGTTAGTTTGAGTGAACCGTGTCTATTGCGTCATCTGACTTGTCTAATGTTCATAAATTTGGCAAAAAATGACGCGGCAGAGGGTCAGAACACGAACACACTTGCATGTGGACCAAATTTATGTATCAAAAGGGTGGTTTGATTTTCAAATACCAAATGCAACTTCGATGTGGCACCTCTCTCGCAAAGCGCATGGTATTGCTTGCCCCACCCCCCTCGTTTCGGCACAAAGGGAATCCTAAGCTATGAATGCATGCCCCCCCCCCTCAACCGAGGTTCACCTATCAAAGTGCAAAGTAGCTAGCAGCCCCCCTCCTCCCTCGTGCCGGCACGAAGGGAATCCTAAGCTATGAATGCATGCCTGCCCCCCAACCGAGGTTCATCGTAGCAAAGTGCGAAGTAGCTAGGAGCCCCCTCCCTCGTGTCGGCACGAAGGGAATCCTAAGCTATGAATGCATGCCCCCCAACCGAGGTTCACCTAGCAAAGTGTGAAGTAGAGCTAGCAGCCCCCCTCCCTCGTGTCGGCACGAAGGGAATCCTAAGCTATGAATGCATGCCCCCCAACCGAGGTTCACCCTAGCAAAGTGCAAAGTAGCTAGCAGCCCCCCTCCCTCGTGTCGGCACGAAGGGAATCCTAAGCTATGAATGCATGCCCCCCCAACCGAGGTTCACCTAGCAAAGTGCGAAGTAGCTAGCAGCCCCCCTCCCTCGTGTCGGCACGAAGGGATCCTAAGCTATGAATGCATGCCCCCCCCAACCGAGGTTCACCTAGCAAAGTGCGAAGTAGCTAGCAGCCCCCTCCCTCGTGTCGGCACGAAGGGAATCCTAAGCTATGAATGCATGCCCTCCCCCCCAACCGAGGTTCACCCTAGCAAAGTGCGAAGTAGCTAGCAGCCACCCTCCCTCGTGTCGGCACGAAGGGAATCCTAAGCTATGAATGCATGCCCCCCCAACCGAGGTTCACCTAGCAAAGTGCGAAGTAGCTAGCAGCCCCCCTCGTGTCGGCACGAAGGGAATCCTAAGCTATGAGCATGCCCCCTCCCCCCAACCGAGGTTCACCTAGCAAAGTGCGAAGTAACTAGCAGCCCCCACCCCCCTCGTGTCGCCACGAAGGGAATCCTAACTAAGCTATGAATGCATGCCCCCCCAACCGAGGTTCACCTAGCAAAGTGCGATGTAGCAACCCCCCCCCCCACACACACACTTTCAGTCGGCGGGCCAGAGAGGCATATATCTCACCAAGATGGATCGTAAAACGGACCAAGAATAATCCACCTTGGTCGTACAACCTCTCTCTTGTTGTTGGTCAAAGTGATGGCCGTCCATGCGACCCCGGAGATGGGCTAGCTCGCCAATAATAACACAAGTAGCTAGTCCCCGAAGACAACCAGTGCATGCGTGTGGCCCAAACATATGTATATATGGAGAGGTGTGTTTTTGAGTAACAATGGAACAACTTTGATGTGGCATCGTGATTTCGAACTAGAAATCCCCACACTGAGTGAGGGTTAGGTTGACGATGCATATGTATGTTACACCACACTTCAAGCCAACGACGGGGATTCATATATGCATGCATGCGTGCATAGTATATGCGCTCAAACTTAATTAGGTCTGAATCTCACCATGACCTATACTACGATAACACGAACCAAATGAAGAATCCGCCATGGTAACCTATCTTGTTGTTGGTCAAGGTGATCATGGATGTCCACGCGGGCCCACGAATATATAGGCTTGTCGCCGATAACCACGCGAGGGAGTGTATCGTTCGAAGGCAACCACTACATGCATATGTATGGAGGTGATGCGTGCATGCATGTTTGAATACACAACATTGATCTGGCGCGTGTGTCAAAAATCGTACACTAGCTCCCCACACAGAGCGAGATCGGTTCATGATGGTGTCGTTGTACTAGCCACTTCGACTCGATGGGAGGGATTCATGCGTACACATGCATGTGTGTGTGCTCAAAGTGTATCATGCATGTCATCCCAGAGCAAAAATAATAATCCCCTCCTAAGTCAAATTAACCTCTCTTGTTGTCAGGCAAAAAGAAGTGATGGACCAAGCGGGCCCACAGATGGAAAGCATCGATATCGCTGATAACCGCTTAAGTGGGTGCGAGAGGACAACCACCACCGCTTTGCATGTGGGCCAAACATATATATGTTGAATACCCAAAATGCACAACTTTGATGTGCCACATGCCTCAAAAACCGTAAACCATGCACCCACACAGAGCGAGGTTCATATCAAGCGTACTACATATGATGGTCCCCTTCCCCCCTCTTCACCGCATACTATATGCTCCTGCCGTAATATATGTACAACCCAAAAGAATCCTCATCGATGGTGAAATTAATTAACCTCTCCCGATGTAGGTCAAAGTGATGCATGCATGCATGCATCGACGATGGCCTCGTGGGCCCACAGATGGAAGCGTCACACGTGAGTGTCCTAGCTAGGATATATATGCATGTGGCCCAAAAAGGTGTTGTGTGATGTTTGAATAACCAATTTCACAATTTTGATGTGGCACGTGCCTCGGTAACCAAAAAGTCCCGACACTGAGTGAGGTGTACTTGTTCACGGACGCATACGTATAGTATATATGCTAGTCCCCTCCCACCTCTTCGACGCGTACTATATACCACCATAACACAAACAAAAAAGATTCTACCTTGCTGGTCAAATTAACCTCACTGCCGGCTGTTCGTCAAAGTGATGGACGACGACCTCGCGGGCCCACAGAAAGCGTCACACGCGAGTATCGAGTGTCGTGTAGGACAACCATCGACTGCATGTGGCCAAAACATTTATGTATGAAAGGGTTGTGTAATGTTTTAAATAACGATTTCACGACTCTGATGTGGCACCAGCCTGCCTAACAAAACGGCCAACCCACACGGTGGCTCACAACTCGTAGTGTACTGCGAGCCACCCGCCACCCCCAGACGCACACACCCACACACACACCGCGAATCCACCGCAACTACGATGCATGTTAAATTAATTATCCCGCGGTGAACATACATGTTACCAAAGGAGGGACGTTTTAATTTCAAAAAAATCACAGAGATCATTAAGACGTTTTAGTACATTGATTGATTGATTTTCTATGGGTATAATGTGCAAAAATCAAATTTGAGCTACATGCACACGTGACAGTGCACCTAAATGGATTGCAAAAACACATGTGTCTCACTGGGTGCATGTTTACTCCCCGTGCAACAAATTTCAAACATTGAGAATCTTGATTTTTAAATTCTAGTACATCCAAAACTTATTTGAAGTTCATGAAACTTATCGTGTTGTCATATGGACACCAATACAAAGTGGCATTGTACTTTTTTTGTCAAATTTGAGACCAGTTTTGATGTAATCTTTATCTAATTACAGACGGGAGATTATTAATAATTGGGAACCAATATCCCAAACGGATTATTTATTCGAACCGTGAGCGTTAGACCAACAATGGATACGTGCCATGCTTCGGTTAAGCAATAAAGCGGCAGCATTAATCATCCAAATAGAAAAACAATATACGTGCCGCCGCGCGACCCGTGTGGCGTGCGAGCAGGCGTGAGTTGACGGGACGCATGCGAGCAGTCCGCCGCGCAGGCAGACGGGGAGGCGTGCGTGCAGGTGTGTGAATTGACGGAGGCGTGCTCGCTGCGCAGTGTCATCGGGAGGCGTGCGAGTAGCTGTGTGAAACTTTGGTAGGCATGCCAGCAGTCCGGTGCGCAGGCTCACCGGGAGGCGAGCCATCGGTTTGACCGCCGCCCGCCTCTCTCCCACAACTCCCACTACTCCATATTAATGGTGCGCCCGAGCGGCCGCACCCCCCATCCTCGCTACGCACACACAATCCTCTCTCTCCGCTTGCATCCTCGACGCCGCTCTCAGTCCTCAAAGCCGTCAGTGTATGAGGATGCCGCCGAAGCGCCCCATCGGAGGGAGTGGCGACGCCGGGGCTGCTAAAGCACCGGAGCACGGCGTGGAGATGGAGACAGAGGTTGCCGTCACCGCCGGCGAGTTATCGCTGCACCCTGACGTCGTCGACGGCGTCGAGCTTCCACAGCCGGAGGCGGAGTTCCACACCGACTCCGACGACCACTCCGGCGACGACTCCGACGACCACTCCGGCGACGACTCCGACGACGACGGACAGCTGGTTAGTCATCTATACCCATTTATGTGTCAAATAGATCATAGGGTTTCTCTGGTTACTCCTGCCTCCCCCTTTTTGGAATAGAAATCCTGTGGTTATGTTCTCCCAATCCATGAAATCTGAGTAAGTTTTCGTTAGATCCGTGTAGTGTATTGATTGTTTGAATGGTACAGGTGATAAGTGATTAGTTGTTTCATCTGTGCAAATGATTTCTGCTAGTAATCCGACTAGGGTTAGTGTTCGTGCTAATAATTCCTAGCCAGGACTTGACAATTGATTTTGAATGACCTACATATGTTTGTGCCATTATTTTCTTCAAGATTGGTCTGTACATAGACGACTGTGCTTAAAAATCGAACCATAATCTCTGGATATGTATAAATAAATAGCCATAAATTCCTAATCCTACTTCACGGCATGTAATCAGTGATTTGATGCCAAATTTGTTTTACTATTTGTATAGGTGCTGTCTGACGATGTGGACAGCGAGGATGAAGATGCCCAGAGGAGGTACAAGAGGCGAATCCTGAGGGAGCTTTATGCGGGAATGCATAACAGGCGTATTAGGACCTGGAACGACGGCTATGGATGCCCATTTTGCAACCACAAGATTCATGACGCGTATCTAAGTGTTCTGGCGCATGCAAGAGGACGGGCCGTTGGCTCCTTCAAGCAGAAGTATTCTCGCAGGGTGGCGCACGGCGCGTACGCCGAGTACCTGGAGAAGCTTCAGGATCGTGCCGGCCGCATGTGAGATGAGATGTGGGATGGATCGAACTATGTACGCTTGAGTATGCTTAATGACGGTTGAACTATGTACTTATGGTTGAACTATGCTTATGTACGTGTACGCTTATTATCTATGTCTGAGTATGTTAAATATTTCGCCAAATTTTGGTAAAAATTACAACGGGGGACCAATAAACCAGGACGGAGGTAGTACGTCAATCACACACGGTTCCCAAAATTGGAACCGTGTGCAATGACTTTCATTTTGCCTGCTGCGTCAATCACACACGGTTCGCTCTAGCAAACCGTCGCCCCCAAAATTCTTTGTGGGACAGAAAACCCTCACCACCCAATTCAAAAAAGAAAAAAGAAAACCCTCACCATCCCCACGTCACAAAAACCCTCACCCCGCCCGCCACCCCCTCGGCCCCTCCGGTACGTTCCCCATTCACACCTGCACAAGCTCCTCCGCGTCTATGCCATGGCACCGCCTATCGCGGCGGTAAACACTTAGCTCGACGCGTGCCGCCGCCGCCAGGCTGCCGGCAAAGCCCACCGCATTTCGCCACTTCCGCTTGCCGCCGCCTATCGCCATCGACTTTCTCGACGCTGCTCGCGGTCGACCCAGCTCCGCTCGGTTGGGGAATCTGCCGTACTGAGGGTTCTTTCTCATGGACGACAAGGTAACTAATTTAACGAGATATTATCTCATCTCTTATCCCAGTTCATCTGCCTCCTTTAATCACCCGGCGGAAATCACCGTGAATTCATTTTTATTCGAGCTGATTTGAGGGTTTTCTTTCATTCATAGAATGTACAGTGCGCCGACACTTCAGGACTTGGCGACCGCCGCCAGAGATTCCATCTCATCGTACCAGATAACTTGAGGACGCGCGCGGTATGTTCAATCTCACCCTAAATCGGTTGGCATGGCCTACTTTCCTGAACATATTCTAAATATTGCTACATTTGGATAAAAGGTGCCACATGCACCATATACGTCAAAGGGGATTTTCCCCCTCTTCTTTCTATATTAGGCAAATTAATGATGTATTGTTCTTTCGATTACTCTCATATTTCCATGACATCATGTTTACCCTATCTGTTTAATTATAGACTTTTGTCCTTCGATTTCAACTGCTGTACAGTTCTTTCAATTTGGGCCCATATTTGCATGTTACCATATTTTCTTTAACAATCCTACCATTTTCTGCAGGACATCCCTCGCTATGCAACAGATTATGTAGTGCACAATTTTTCCCTTTACATACATCAAGGCTCCACGAATGTCATACTGCACACAAACCATGGATTTACAATCGTTGCTACTGTAAGACTTGATGAACGTGGTGACTCCTATTTTGGCACTGGCTTTTGGAATGAAATTGCAAAGTTTTATGTACTGAAAGCTGGCACTAAAATTGCACTGCACATAGAAGGGCCTGGTCATGAGATATATGCTAACTTCCCCGACAAAATCATCCGTCCAGACTTTGTTCGAAGTAAGTTTTCTTTTCAACTATCTGCATATGTTGACTTACCCAGCAATGTCAAATGAATTGTGTAGTATTTAAGCAACCAATTGTTATTCCCTTTTCTTACTATATTCCTACCTAATAACTTCTAGTTACCAATACACTTTTCTATTGCCCTGTTTTAACTAAATATTCCCTGTACTCCCATTTCTATCAGAAAGCGCCGCTGACAAGGAGACTCCGGAGGTGGAGAACGGGGCTGCCAACAAGCGGAGGCGGGGCGAGCTAGAACCGCAAGCGACTCCAGCAGGCCTAGACTTAATCAGCAGCCTCCCCGATGATATGTTGAGAGTCATCATCTCCCTCCTCCCAATCAAATATGGGGCGCGGACAACCCTCCTTTCCCGGCGGTGGCGCCCCCTATGGAACTCCAGCCCTCTCGACCTCATCGACACCCACGAGCTCTGCCATGGCTATCGCAAAAGCTTGGATGCGTTCTCCAAGATCCTTGGCAGTCACCTTGGCCCAACCAAAGGCCTTAGAATGGGCAAGTTCCGTTCCAACGGCAAGGACCGAGCCAAGCTTGACGACTGGTTCCGATCCCCCGCCCTAGATCAGCTCGAGGAGCTCACTTTTGATGATGGGCATATGCGGTCGCTGCCAACGTCCGCACTCCGCCTCGCGCCCACGCTGCGCGTCGCCAAGTTCAGGAACTGCCATTTCCCGCCCCTTAATGACGCGCCCGCTCTTATTCTACCACGACTGAAGCACCTCGAGCTCGTCGCCGTCTGCCTCTCAAAGGGTGACATGGAGCGCCTGCTCCGTGGCTGTACTGCACTCGAGTACCTTCGTCTTCAGGCGATCAATGGGTTGAGTACCTTCCACATCACCTCCATGACTCTCCGGACTATTTATGTGTGTTGCTGGTGCGGCAGGAAGACATCACAAAAGGTGGACCACGGTATGGTCATCCAGGACACACCTGCACTTGAGAGATTACTTGTAGTTGATCAAGAAGGTCCAACAAGAATCAATGTCATTTCTGCGCCGAAATTGACAGTGGTGGGCTACTCGTCTGACAAATACTCCGAACTTGTTATTGGATCCACACCCGTTCAGGTACAACAGCCGCCTTCTACCTCTCCTTCTACAAATTAACATTATTTCTAATTTTGAAGATGTTTGTTCGTCTGTCATTCAGAAAATGATTCCGACAAGCTTGACCCCGAAACTGCGCACAGTGAAGGTCTTGGCACTAGAATCTATCGGGCCCGACCTGGAGCAAGTTGTCAGTTTCCTGAGATGCTTTCCGTGCCTGGAGAAGCTATATATCGAGGTGATGTTCCTTTCCTGTTAAATGTTAACCATAAGGGAGTTCAATTTGTGACACCTTTTTCCAAGTTTACAATGACAATGTACTACGATTTCTGAAGGTTCTTTTGGAGGATTTCAGTACATACATGCCCCCCCCATATTGGTTGCTTGATCCATATGGTTACAATCAATAAGCATTTCTCCTTTGGATTCATCTGTACTAGTTTTCTTAGGGAACTTTTCATCCACTCCAACCTCTTGTGAAGAAGGCTACATTTTTCTAGAATGTAATCAAATGCCCATGTTAATCATGTCAGATCGAAGATGGCATGTTAGTGCATTTTACAAATCCTGCAAACCAAATAGCTAGGCCTGTAGTAATGTTCAAAACTGCATGTAGGCACTAACACGTTTTCTTCTTTTGCAGATAAGATTAGGCCCAGTGGTGGATAATGTGATACAATATAACAATCACGTCGAATGCCTAGATCTGCATCTCTCAGAAATTACTTTGAACTCCTACCGAGGGACCTTACCGGAGATTATATTCGCCAGGTTCTTTGTTCTCAGAGCAAGGGTGCTGAAGGAAATGAGGTTTGCCCTACATTTATTTCGCAAAAATGAATGGTCTGTTGATCAGCGCCGGCGCCTGCGGCAGAATGGAGTAGGCTCCAAAAATGTTGAATTTCATTTTGGAACTTCAGATGATAGAGTAATCGGAAGTCATCGGGTCAACCCCATACATGACTTCTTAGTGGCTGACCCCTTTGCAAAAATTGTGAGGTTTCGAAGCCAGACTTAGAAGCGGTGGTATTAGTTTGAACCTCTCTGATATCCATGTTCAGCGCATCAGCGCGAGTGTTTGTAGATGATGAGCTGAATTTCATTTCTAATATCAGTTTGAACCTTGTAATCTTCGAATTTGAGCCATATAACTCTGGAATTTGAACCTTGTAACATTTCGAGCTTCTGTGGTACAATCGTTGAAATGGCATCGTATGAGACTCGTATATTGCTAGCACTATTTTGACCTTAATATGCAATGGTCTTAGATTTTATTAACCATTCTCGAATCAGTTTACCTTGTCGATCTCACAGCACACGATTTGTATAGCTAACTCGACTGCGATCTTCGACAATATTGCACACAGTTGGTTTCTTCCACTATGTGCACTGTAGAGCGTAGAGTTAATTATCGCACTCGAGTGTCCATCATCACCCTTCTGTGTAACTTTGACCTCATCAACCAAGGGTAAACTTATGACCGAAGTCATTCCACACACTTCGTTTTTACAAAGCTTTTTGCCAATAAACGCCCACGATTTGTCCCTCTTCTAGGCCAAACTAGCCGGGCGGGAAGCTTGCGCGGTAAACAGCGCGGTAGCGCGAGAACAGGTTCTTCAAGCCCACGCCTGGGGTGCGGTGTTGTCAAGCATGCACTGGATTCTAGAATCCTCCACTATGAATGTCGTGACAAGACGTGACGATTACAGGCCGGCTGGCCCCCATTTGTTACAGCGGCCTTCTAACCTACCCTTGTGTCTCTTCAACCTTTCGATCGCTCCCCACCATTGCAAGAAGCACTCCCACCACGAGAAATTCTTAGAGGGTATCCTGCGCGGCTCCAATGGCGCTCCGAGCGGCTACCGATGACAAGCAGCGGTTCACCATGCGTGCCGTGGTGGACACCCACAGAAGGTTAATGGACCTCTCTGTGGTGTACACCAACGACCCGGTCTGGGCGGAGCACTCCATCCACATCATGGAGCTGTTGCTTGCCGAGGAGAAGTACAAGGTGGTCGGGTTCGACCTCGAGTACACCCGCGCTCATGCCGGGTCTCATCCCAAGGTCGTCGTCGCCTAGATGTGCGTGCGCCACCATGTTCTCGTCTACCATTACTGCCTGGCCACAAAGCCTTGTGAGCGTTTCGCCAGGTTTGTCAACAGCCCCCACTACATGTTCGCTACGGTGGACATCACCAATGATGTAAAGGTGCTCGAGAATTCGGGCATCGCCTTCCAGAATCTTGTCGACATCCAGGGCCAATACAAGATCAAGGGCGGCAAGGAGCATGAGAAGGACTCACTGGTTCACCTCGTCGAGGCCATCATCGACCCCTACTACAGAGACATGAAGGATTCGTGCAACAAGGACAAGCGTGCCTGGCACTCGGCCTGGATGGAGAAACTCGACAAAGCTCACGTCGTGTACGCGGCCAAGGAGGCGTACACGAGCTACGACATGTACAGGCGGATCGTTGACATGAGGAAGTCCCTCCTTCCCCAAAACGGCCAGGGATCCAGCCGGAAGCAGAGAAATGGCAAGCATCGTTGCAACAATAAGTAGATGATTAGATCCTCGTTTCTACTACTTTAGTATGCATGTAATTGCTTTCTTTGGTGTGTGGAAATGTTATGTGTATAGTCACTTGTGTAATTGTATGCTTAATTTGGTTATGCAATGCTGTCTTTTTAAGTATATATGTTGATCCTGTAGATAGAGCGTAGATGTTGTGCGAACAAAGAAAATCACATCGCACATGGATTAAACAATGGAACCCGTCGGTGAAGTTTTCATCAATCACTCACAATTGTATACCAACAATCATTTGCTCACAACACACACAGCTTGTTAGCAGTAATCGTCTATGTTGTTATCGGTCTTCGCACACGTCTCCGATTATAGACCTGTTTGCCTCGTATCACACACATCTTGTTCATTTGAACCGTTTCTATTCTCATGTCTCAACGCAAACAGTTCATCTGAGTGAACCGCATGTCGTATATCGCACACACCTTTGATCTGGCTGACCGTTTCTTTTGTGTTGCCTAATCACAAACAGTTCATCCAAGTGAACCGTATATTGTGTATCGCACACGCCTTCATCTGGCTGCCCGTTTCTTTTGTTCCTCCTTGTCGCAGACAGTTCATTGAACTGAACCGTATGCCCTTCATCGCACACGCAAATAAAACATGAACCGTGTATGATGCATCCGTCATCGCAAACGTTTTATACATTTCTGACGGTTTTCATACAGCACAGTTTGAGATTATCGCATCGCACACAGTTTCTTGAAGGGTCTTTGATCGTAGTGTCGCGTTAGCAGCATCCTGCAGTAGTGTATACTATCTTCAGAAGTGCCAGGCAAGCAAAACCCCCTTGTTCATTCCGATACAATCCCACTCTCTCGCTTCTGCTCTGTTTTATTGCATTAGGACAACAACGATTCAACTGTTACATGCTGCGGTAGTTGAACCCACTAGCATGAGTAGGAGTTGCTACAGTAAATAGATGAAACCCACTAGCATGAGTAGGAGTTCTTTGAGCCCTGATGTGCCTACTCATTCATGCTTGTTGTCACGCCTGCTACTGCTTAGAGTTGAGTCAGGTCTGATTCATCGGGGATGAATTGGAATGTGGTGAACATGTCTTACTGTTGAGAGCTAAGTGTGTGAACACGATTTGGCAAAGGTAGCGGTGAGAGGCCATGTAGGAGTACATGGTGGGTTGTCTCATTGAAACCATCCTCGGGAACTGAGTTCTGTGTCTCTGATCCATGAACAGCTACTACCATACACTGGGCTCCGGGCACTCCAAGCTCTCTCGACTTATTAATCAACCTGATCTCTGTCTAGGAGTTGCAACTAGTTTCTGGTGTTTGTAGGTAGTGCTAGTAGTCTACCAAGTGGCACCCGGTATAGGTGGGCTTGGGACAGACTAGGTGCAGTGGCACGGTGTACCAAGCGTCGCCCGTTTGGTGGGCTTGGGAACCCTACTCACATCGTTTGGGGCCGTGAGCGACACCCCGACCGGATCTCCTTGTGGATGGAACCCGAATAGGCGATAAACCTAGACTAGAGACTTGCGTGGTTAGTCAGGTCGTGGCCGACAACCTCGCCAGGCTTCCGCTTGAAGGTTGCCGAGATACATGACGTGTACATGGCGGTAAGTGGCGAGAGCGTGTGTGAAGAAGTACACCCCTGCAGGGTTATAAATGATCTATTCGAATAGTCGCGTCCACGGTAAAGGACCTCTGGGTTGCTTATACAGTTCATAGACAAGTGAAAGTGGATACTCTAAAATGCGCAAGATAAGCGTGAGTGCTATGTATGGCCTTCTCGTAGGGAGACGGAAGCGGATCCATAGTGGTGTATGAATATGGTGAATATGTGGACTCGTGTGTGCCACTTCGAAGAGTTACCAGCAGTCGTAGTACAGGATAGCCACTGAGTCAAAACTGGCTTGCTGCAGTTAAACTCCACCACCCCTTTGTTGATATTGATGCATATGTAGCTAGTTCTGATGTAAGTCTTGCTGGGTACTTTGTACTCACGTTTGCTTAATTTATGCTTTTGCAGAGAGACTTCAGTCTCACTAGTAGTTCCGTGTGGACTTCGACGTTTAGCCTGTTGCCTCAGTTACGATCTTGTGCCCTCGGCAGGGCCTTGTAGATAGTCAGGCTTCTCAGCCTTTTTCATTTGTAGTTGTCTGTACTCAGACAAGTTAAGCTTCCGCATGTGCTTATTGCTTGTATGACTTGAATGCTGGGTCATCAGACCCATGTTTGTAATATCTGGCTCCTCGGAGCCTAATGAATAAATACTTTGAGTCGTAGAGTTTTGTTGTGATGCCATGTTGTATTTGCACATATCGAGCATATTGTGTGTATGTTAATGAAATGCTTGGTATGTGTGGGATCCGACAACCTAGTTGTTTATTATTGGTTGCCTCTCTTACCGGGAAATGTCTCGTAGTGCTTCCACAGAGCCATGGTAGCTTGCTACTGCTCCGGAACACTTAGGCTGGCCGGCATGTGTCCATCTTCGTTCCCGTGTCTGTCCCTTCGGGGAAATGTCACGCGTTGTTCCTTTAAGTCCTTGTACCTTGCTACGACTTGGGTTCATATGTTGATGACCGACACGTTCGTTGTTGGGTCATGTATGCCTGTCCCTGTAAGTTAGTGCCACTTTCAATTCACGACTAGTCATGTCGGCCCTGGTTCTCTGTCATATGGATGCTAGTGACACTATCATATACGTGAGCCAAAAGGTGCAAACGGTCCCGGGCCAGGTAAGGTGGCACCAGTGGGAATACCGTGCGTGAGGCCACAAAGTGATATGATATGTTACATGCTAGATCGGTTTGACTTAGGATCGGGGTCCTGACAGCTTTCATATTAGAGCCTGACTGCATGTAGGATTACCAAGCCAAACTGGTCGAAGTCGAGTCTAGAAATGCTTTAGTTATATAAGGGAATTGATTGTGGAAGGGAACGTGAGGCTCTTTTTACACCTTTACCTTATGCCCTTCTGATCTGAGTCAACCTCTTCTTTTCCACGGGGATTAAGAACTAGGCCTTCTCATCTATCTATCAGGATGATGAGTTACTATGATAGAGACTTATAGGATTGATGGATTCAAGTCTCAGTTCAGTACCTACTACCTCCGTGTGTTGATCGTTGATCTCGGAACCTTGATATTGTTATGCTGAGTGGTTATGCCACCATTTTGCAGGATTTCTCAAATCTTTTTGAGCATTTACATCCGTTATGCTGTCCGAGTCAACCCAGGTTTCTAAATAGTCGGATGCATTTGCAAATCCCTTCTTTCTGTTCCCGATGTTCCTTTGGGCTAGATTAACCACACTAACCAGTGTGTTGAGGTACTTCATTGCCTCGACATATATGTTGGAGCTATTATTATGATCCTAGGTGTCTTAGAGTATCACCTAGTAATCTTGCCATGTTTTGTGTTCCCAGTGTGATGATTCTAGTTGTCATTCTCGAAAGCATCCCGTGATGCCATTTAGTTAGTAGGCATTCTATTCCTGCGTTTTTGAACCCAAGATTCACTCTACTTACTTCATGTTTATAGTGTTTGCTAGTCCTTTAGGAAATTAGTAATCTTGTGATAGTCTTCGAGGTCGATGGTGTATCATTCTTCCAATACCATGAACCATTATGGCAGAAGTTCTTTTGAACCAAAAGATCACAACCAGAGTGCTCTTGATGAGTCCTCCATTATATATTGTGAATCTGCCAATTCTACCTTTCTGCATGGGTTATCCGGAAGAAATGTTGAGCTTTGCTCGACATATTAATCTATGCATCCACAACTCAGAAAGGTATATGTCCCTTTGAGTTGTCCCTCTTTAATTGTTATCTGATCTTCGACTACCAATTGAGAGTCAAGAGTATGTGTGCATTCGTGTTCATCGATGCCTATTATTCTTGTAGTCCGTCAAGTCGTTCTATTTCGGAATGACTAGGAAAAACAAAATCCAGTACCTCATCCATTTCTAGGATTGGGTCAAAGTAGTTGTATTCCACAGATCAAAATGCCAATCCAGCTTCTGTTCTGTTTTACCTGGAGTATTTCCCTCTTTTGTCAAGAATATCATAGGAATTGCACACCAACTTATGAATTCTTGATGTAGTGATGCTCCTCACCATCGTCCTCGGTTCTCGCATCATTGCGACCAGAATACCGACAAATGAAGTGTGATGCGTGAAATCAATACTTCTAGCAACCCCGTTGCTTGGTAGTTAAAGGACTATACTCTCATTCTTAGCGTGTTGGTTACTGAATCATCATTCTAAGATTGATCGTGCTACCTAGTCCATTTTCCCTAGTGCACTCTTCGATCAAAGAGTTAGGATTCTGTCGATCCCTTGCTCTTGTGATCATATCGTCTTGCCCTGAAAGGCAAGATTGTTCTCGGGCTTAATAACATATCGGTGGTTGGTGATTTTCCGAATATCTCCTCAGGAAGTATTGCCAGGTTGTCCCCTGACTGTTATGTTGAGCTCGTGTCACAAGTTGGATATCTATAACCAGTCCTCCAAGAATCTTGTGGGATTACCTCTGAGCTAGTTTGTTTAAGCTACAACAAAGTTGGAGAGGTTGGAAGATAAAAGTTTGTCCGACTTAGTTCATCTCTAAGGGAATATTTCTGGTGTGTGTGTTGAAGAAAGATAATATCTTCATCAACTGATCCTCGTGATCAATTATTGGATCTATTGTCTTGTACAAACTCTGACTTGAGTATGGGCTATCGTCAAGTCAACTCAGAACCAACGATGTTCGTAATGTTGTCTTACTCGTGGTTGATCCCTCGAGCATACACCATTACATCTTTTGGTTTGACCAATACTATCGCCTTGTTCACATAGTTGTGGAATTCCCTATATGGAAGCATGGATGGATTGTTGTTGAGGCCCATTGACAACAATTTCATTTGTCCATAATTCATGTTGAACATCTAAGTTAGTGTTGGAAACTTTTATAAGTCTTATCTTCATGTCCCGTTCATGAAGCATATGTTCGGATGAAAGAAGTGACTTCCTCTAATTCATGTGCATTTGATGCAAGTTGCCGCCATGAATTCGAGAAAGTCAATGTTGCTTCCTTTGGAATCACCCCAAGTTAGTCATGCATGTGTGAAGTATTCTATGGTCTAATAGGCTTGCTACCTCCATTCCATATGTATTTCCTAGCACACCAAGCCACTGATTGATTTGTTCTAGGAGAAGAAGTTCCTTCTTAAGAGCATGCCTTATGCAAGGACTTTGATATCCTCGATGATGATTCCCTACCTGAACTCTGTAGTATTTTGCTGTAAGACTACTATGTGGTCATGCTTGTCTTGGACAACGTGTTCACAGGTATGTAGCAGAACCAGCTCATGTTTTGGAGCTTGCTATCGTAGTTCATTTCCCGAGAATCTCGCAACATCATCTCGTCGGTTTGTGTTGCAAATTTTCTTTTCTAGACATGTTGTCTGAAATGTTCCGTTACCAACCAGATCTGAATCTCAGGCAGATATGATGGTTCGACCTATTCCAAGATCTATGATGTAGGTCCCGACAAGGTTGATGTTCGGGCCGACACATCTAGTCGGAAGATCTATCATTGTAGTATCTTGATTGAGCAATTTGACCATCTTCTCCATGAGGATTTCATGCGACATATTCTAGAAGTTGTTCCTTATGGATTCTTGTGCTCCCAGTTTCTTCGGTTATGCTATAACCATTCAAACAGTGGATTCACTCTCTATTGTTGCGCTTTTCACCAGTTACCAGAATCATTCCCAGCATTTGCATTTTGTTCCCAGCTTGCATTGCCATGGTGCCAATTTCCCATGGGCTGGCCCTCTTAGTAATTGTTGTTCAGGATCATCTTGAAAGGTGGTCCTACCATGGATCCCATCCATTTCCGGTGATAGGCAAAAATCATCCATTACGTTGTCTTCAACAAGGTAGTCCACATCATCCATCCTATTCCAAGTATGTCATTCTCTCGAACTCCTTCAAATGATCGATTGTGATTGCCTCAGGCTGGTATGAAGAATTTCAATGATCTAGATATCAAAAGTAATTCTTTTTGCCACTTCAATGATTAATTCTACGAGCCACCCTCCCTAAGGTGTCCCGTTATGGAATCATGGCAATTACTTCCTCGCTAATTTGAAACCTATGCACCGTCTTCCTTATGCGTGTGATTCTTGCCTACCAAATTGAACCTTCTTCATCTATTTCTTTCCATCCACCTGATGCGTGTTTAATGTCTCAACTCAAGAGATGTTCCTACGTCTCACTCCATTAGTTGACCTTGAGTTGCTCGATATTCAAGAAGATCAATTCTTGTAGAGCTTCTCTCTGTCGTCATAGTTGGATGAAGCTCTCGAAAGAAAAGACGTCAAGATCAATATGATGTAATGAATCAACATCCTCGAGAAGTGCAAGTTGGATCATGAAGATCGTTTTAGCTTTGTGTCCCCAATGTCTTCATACCTCACGTCTTGAATCTCGGGACGAGATTTTTGTTTAGTGGGGGTGAGTTGTCACAGCCCTAGAATTCTGCTTTGCATCAGTGAGTGGCATCCATGCATCATGTTTAAATTCCATTTAAATGTGAATTGGGGAAAGTGGAAAGCCTCAGAGATCATTCCTAAAAATGATCAACATTAAAAATTGCTTCAAATAAACCCAAGAAAATGTTCCTGTTAAGCTATAAAAATATAGGCAAGACATAAAATTCAAACCAATATTTTTGGAGTCTCAGGGATATTTATTTTGGGCCTTTGAAATTAAATCAATAAGTATTTGACTTTTGGATTATATTCATTTTATATAGAATATATTTCAAAAGGCCCTGAAATTATTTATGTGCATTTGGAAAATTCCATAATGGCAACATGCAAATATTCAGAAGGTTTTGCCCTGCTTTGATTTACTTTTGAATTTGAATTACTGGCAAAATGAATAAATAAAAAGAAAACAACACAGAAAATAAAACAGAGCAGAGGCTTACCTGTGCAGCCCACTTACCTGGTCAGCTCACTGGCTCGGTGCCAGTCATCCCTTCCCTCAGGACAGAAGGACGCCGTGCATGTGGCCGGCACGCGTGAGCACGCGCCCGGACACCTCCTCTCTGCCTGCTTGCCCCAGCCTCCCCTGATTGCCACATGACCCCCTGGAACCGTCCGGATCCCCCTCGCTCACTCCCTCGAGCTCCTCCCCCTCCTCTGCTCTCTCCCTCGCACGCGCCCGAGCACGCTCGCTGCCGTCGTTCGCTTCCACCGCGTCCACCGAGCTCCTCTCGCCCCTCTGGTTGTCCAACGAGTCCGCCTCGACGCCGTGGAGCACCAAGACGAAGCACGCACTCGCGGGACGCCAGAAACGTAGCCATCGTCTTCGCCTTCCTCGTCGGCCACCGGAGATCGCCGTCGTTGTCTCGTCGTCAGCAAGCTGTCCCCAAGCCCACTTACCCGCCCTTCGGCTATGATGTGAGCTCCCGCTCATTTCCCTCCTTACCCCATCGTCACGCGCGTAGCCTAGCTAGCTTCCTAGCCATCCCGTGAGCTTGCCGCCGCCGCGCATCTCGCCGCCACGGCCAGCGCATGTTTTGGACCAAATAGAGCACACCGGTGTGCTTGTGGAGGTTCGTAGACGCTGCCTAGCTGTCCAGCTCGCTCGCACGCAAGCCGCATCACTGCACCCGAGCAAGGCCGAGCTTCGGTCGCCGCCCAAGTGCTCGCCGTCGTCAACTCCGAGCTCCCCACAACCTGCTGCAGCCTTGCCTAGATGCATGGGAGCACGAGCTCCCTCCTGGTGCCCTCAGCCCGCCCAACTGCTGCCCCTAGCGCCACTCCGGCGAGCCGCCGCCGCTCTGGTTGGTCGCCGTCGGCTTAACGCCGGCGTAACCGCCCATTAGGGCCTAATCTCCCTGCTAACCAACCCCCTGGGCCACTAACGCATGGGCCCCATGCCCTAATTAACGTCAGCTTTATTTCTGCTTAGATTAGTTATAACCCAACGGGACCCACACGTCAGAGTTGACCGTGCTGACGTGGTCGTTGACCGGACCCACCTGTCCGTGAAACTAATGACGCCGGGTCACTGACCAGTGGACCCCACTGGTCAGGTTTGACCCTGGTCAGCCCCAGTTGACCCACTGACGTCAACGTGATGTCATGCTGACGCAGTAAATCATTTACTGGATTTTTTATTTCTAAATAACCAGAAAAATCCAGAAAATGATTTGAACTTCAAAAAATCATAGAAAATAATCTATAGCTCAGAATGAAATAATTTATATATGAAAAATGATCAGAAAAATCCAATCTATCCATCTGTACCATTTTCATGCATCTCAGAACTTATGGCTGCTGTTTAGGACAAATCATATAAAGGGCATCTAAACCTTCACATATGGAGTTTGAATTTGAAACTAGGGTTCAGACCAACTTCATTTAACTTGTTGCTAGTTGCATTAGCCCAATCAACAACATATTGCCATGTCACATTCATGCATCATATTGTAGCATTGCATTGATTGTTTTCTTTCTTGTTTGCCGATATTTGTCCCCTCTCGGTAGACGTGGTTTCGACGATATGATCGATGACACCGATGAAGAGCTATACTATCTTCAGAAGTGCCAGGCAAGCAAAACCCCCTTGTTCATTCTGATACAATCCCACTCTCTCGCTTCTGCTCTCTTTTACTGCATTAGGACAACAACGATTCAACTGTTACATGCTGTGGTAGTTGAACCCCTTTCCTCTGCATGACCTGTCATTGCCACAGTAAATAGACGAAACCCACTAGCATGAGTAGGAGTTGTTTGAGCCCTGATGTGCCTACTCATTCATGCTTGTTGTCATGCCTGCTACTGCTTAGAGTTGAGTCAGGTCTGATTCATCGGGGATGAATTTGTCGGATTTCGGGTTCCGGCAAAACCCTTGAGGTTCGAACACTGGGGTGTGCACGAAGATCTCTCCTCCCCCTTTGCACTCTCCCTCACCGCGATCTCAAGGCTCAGCGCGTCCAACTCGCAGAGCAAAGGGACACAAGGTTTATACTAGTTCGGGCCACCGATGTGGTGTAATACCCTACTCTAGTGTGGTGTGGTGGATTGCCTCTTGGGCTGAGGATGAACAGTTACAAGGGAAGAACAGCCTCCTGACGAGAGGTGCTCTTGTGCTTGGTGAGTTGGTGTGGTTGAGGATGATCTGAATGGCCTCGGATCCGTTGCCTTCTACTGTGGTGGCTAGCCCTATTTATAGAGGCCCTAGTCCTCTTCCCAAATGCTGGTGGGAAGGGATGCCACAACGGCCAAATTTGAAGGGGGGCAACTAGTACAAGCTAGCCTGACTAAACGTGGTGTTCTCCTGCCAAAGGCTCTGTTGGTGACGCCGTCTTGGGCTCCACGGTGACCTTCGTCCTACCGTCCTACTGGTCTTGGTCTCGTTGCACCGATATGGAAACCTTTGCCTGATGCCTCGGGACTCCTCGCCTGCGCTTGCCTCTTTAGCACCAAAGAGGAAACAAGGACACTGCGCGCTGGCGCCCGCTTGGCCCCGGTCGTCATGGCTTGCGTCACAGGAACCTCGCGAGATGCCCCTTGCCTTGATCTCTCTGCCCCTCGCGAGCCAGCCTGGTGAGGCCGCCCCCGAGGAGGTCTTGCGTCGTCCGCCTTGCGAGGCTTGGCCCCTCACGAGGGTCTTGAGTGTTTGCTAGTGAAGATGGGTCGTACAGGGCCGCTGATGGGGCCATGCCATGGGCCGCAGGCAGGCAAGTCTGGGGACCCCCGTTCCCAGGACGCCGACAGTAGCCCCCGGGCCCAAGGCGCGCTCGGACTTAGCTTCGAGGCGAAGCCAAGGGGCAAGTGCGGAGCACCGCGGGCCCCAATAGCCTGCGGCCTCGGTTGACGCATGGAGATTGATGGGACATGGGCGTCTCCGCTTCCCCACGCTGCCTCGGCAACTGCCCGACTGACAAAAGACTGGTGCGGACTGTATTTGCCTTCATTGCCTTCCTTCGCCTTGCTCCAGATCCCCTTCCTTGCCCTTCGCTTCCAGAGACTCCAGATCCGCCCAGATCCTCCTTCGAGCTTGCCGTCGATGGCGCCCAAGAAAGCTCGGGCTACTCCTCCGCCATCCTGGTATGAGCCCGCGCTCGACGCACCAAGCGTGTCGGAGAAGAACCTTTCCGCCATGCGCCTCATGACGGCGAAGGGCGACGAGAAGAGGAAGACTGTGCTCCGGGTCGGCTTCGCCGAGCCTGAGGCTTCTGGCAGTACTTTCTACCCCTTCTTCATGAGTAGCATCATCGCCGGGTTGGTTCCCCCTTCTCCGACTTCTTCTACTCCGTCCTCAGTCACTATAAGATCCACGCTCTCCATCTTCACCCCAACTCCATCCTCCTCCTGTCGATCTTCGCATTCTACTGCGAGGCATATGTTGGAGTGATGCCATCCATGGCGCTGCTGCGCCACTTCTTCTTCCTTCAGATCAAGGAGGGCTACCGCTCTGGGTGCGTTGGCTTCCTCGCGGCCAACAAGACCAATGCCATCTCAAAGGCCGTGAAGAAGGCCGAGGGCTTCAGGAGCAAGTGGGTCCTGATGGACGCAAAGTGCTCCGACCCCCGGCTGGTGCTACCGACAGAGATGCCTGTGTCCCAAGAGGGATGGATTCGCGCAAAGCTTACCGACCCTCGGGCGACGCAGGTGCTGGAGAGGATGACTGCCGACCTAAAGCCCAGAGACTCGAGGACGGCGAGGCTGACGGGGGCCATGATCGCCAAATAATTCATGGCGCAGCGCGTGGCTCCCCTCCATGCGCGTGACTAGATCTATTGTATACCCTACCACTGAGTTTGGCAAGGGAGTACAATAGTGATCTAAGAGTAGATCACTGGACAACGGTCAAAGTTATCCTTAGTGAAATAAGGATATGTTTCTCGATTATGGAGGTGAAAAAAGGATTCGTCATGAAGATTTACGTCGATGCAAGCTTTGACACAAATCTGGATGACTCTAGGTCTCGATCTAGATACATATTAAAAGTGGGAGCAATTAGCTAGAGTAGCTCTGTGCAAGAGGATTGTTGACATAGAAATTTGCAAAATACATACGAATCTGAATGTGGCAGACCCGTTGACTAAACTTCTCTCACAAGCAAAACATGATCACACATTAGTACTCTTTGGGTGTTAATCACATAGCGATGTGAACTAGATTATTGACTCTAGTAAACCCTTTGGGTGTTGGTCACATGACGATGTCAACTATGGGTGTTAATCGCATGGTGATGTGAACTAGATTATTGACTCTAGTGCAAGTGGGAGACTGAAGGAAATATGCCCTAGAGGCAATAATAAAGTTATTATTTATTTCCTTATATCATGATAAATGTTTATTATTCATGCTAGAATTGTATTAACCGGAAACATGATACATGTGTGAATACATAGACAAACAGAGTGTCACTAGTATGCCTCTACTTGACTAGCTCATTGATCTAAGATGGTTATGTTTCCTAGCCATAGACAAAGAGTTGTCATTTGATTAACGGGATCACATCATTAGGAGAATGATGTGATTGACTTGACCCATTCCGTTAGCTTAGCACTTGATCGTCTAGTATGTTACTATTGCTTTCTTCATGACTTATACATGTTCCTATGACTATGAGATTATGCAACTCCCGTTTACCGGAGGAACACTTTGTGTGCTACCAAACGTCACAATGTAACTGGGTGATTATAAAGGTGCTCTACAGGTGTCTCCGAAGGTACTTGTTGGGTTGGCGTATTTTGAGATTAGAATTTGTCACTCCGATTGTCGGAGAGGTATCTCTGGGCCCTCTCGGTAATGCACATCACTTAAGCCTTGCAAGCATTGCAACTAATGAGTTAGTTGTGGGATGATGTATTACGAAACGAGTAAAGAGACTTGCCGGTAACGAGATTGAACTAGGTATTGAGATACCGACGATCGAATCTCGGGCAAGTAACATACCGATGACAAAGGGAACAACGTATGTTGTTATGCGGTCTGACCGATAAAGATCTTCGTAGAATATGTGGGAGCCAATATGAGCATCCAGGTTCCGCTATTGGTTATTGACCGTAGACGTGTCTCGGTCATGTCTACATAGTTCTCGAACCCGTAGGGTCCGCACGCTTAACGTTTCGATGATAGTTATATTATGAGTTTATATGTTTTGATGTACCGAAGGTTGTTCGGAGTCCCGGATGTGATCACGGACATGAAGAGGAGTCTCTAAATGGTCGAGACATGAAGATTGATATATTGGAAGCCTATGTTTGATATCGGAAGTGTTCCGGGTGAAATCGGGATTTTACCAGAGTACCGAGGGGTTACCGGAACCCCGCGGGGGCTTAATGGGCCGTAGTGGGCCTTTGTGGAGAAGAGGAGAGGCGGCCAGGGCAGGGCCGCGCGCCCCTTCCCCCTAGTCCGAATAGGACAAGGAGAGGGGGGCGGCGCCCTCCCCTTTCCTTCCTCTCTCCCTCCTCTTTCCCCCTCCACTCCTAATCCAACTAGGAAAAGGGAGGGAGTCCTACTCCCGGTGGGAGTAGGAATCCACCGGGCGCGCCCCTCCTGGCTGGCCGCACCTCCCCCCTTGCTCCTTTATATACGGGGGCAGGGGGGCACCCCTTGGACACAACAATTGATCGCTTGATCTTTTAGCCGTGTGCGGTGCCCCCTCCACCATAGTCCACCTCGATAATACTGTAGCGGTGCTTAGGCGAAGCCCTACGTCGGTAGAACATCATCATCGTCACCACGCCGTCGTGCTGACGAAACTCTCCCTCAACACTCGGCTGGATCGGAGTTCGAGGGACGTCATCGGGCTGAACGTGTGCTGAACTCGGAGGTGTCGTGTGTTCGGTACTTGATCGGTCGGATCGTGAAGACATACGACTACATCAACCGCGTTGTGCTAACGCTTCCGCTTTCGGTCTACGAGGGTACGTGGACAACACTCTCCCCTCTCGTTGCTATGCATCACCATGATCTTGCGTGTGCGTAGGAAAATTTTGAAATTACTACGTTCCCCAACAAGATTACACTACGGTGGACCAGTAAGTACTCTTGTCCTGTCTTGTATCTGCTTCAGCTACTGACTCTTGATGCTTCTTTGCTGCGCCAACAGGCCTACACCCGCGGCGAAGAGGAGGAAGGAGGAAGCGGTGGTATTGCTCGGGACCCCATCGCCTGCGGCGGCTGCGCCCCCCTCCACGGGGAAGGGTAGTGACAGCGCTCGCGTTTCTCTGGCCCGATTGTCCTCGTGAGGCTTGGGGGAGCGTCCTCAAGAGGAGGTGGCCCCTGGTGCCCCACTGGCTCCGGAGGTGCTAACGCCCAGCTCGGTTGCTGGGGTCCCCAAGGCTCAGGAGCCCCTAGCCTCCCAGGCCATGGTGGCGACGCTGCCTCCTCCTCCTCCTGCCGCACTGTTGACATCAGATCCTTCTGCCTCCCCTGACGTTCTGGAGCGCACTCTTTCTGCGATGACCCTGCTGCGAGAAGATCTTTAGGGCGCCGACCCCCGCCTGGCAGCCGAGCGCCTGGAGCTGGTCTCTGGCTGGCTTCACTCAGACGTGTCCGTTCGGGCGGCGCTGAGCCGGGCGGCAGCAACCTCCGAGATGGACAAGCAGGCCGCCGCCCAGGCCGCAGCTGTGATAGCCTGGCTTAATAGGGATGATAGACTACTCATATCAATAAGGAATTCCTTCTTTTCCAGAAGCCCATTCGGACAGAACTCCAAAGTTAAGCGTGCTCAGCTTGGAGTAATTTTAGGATGGGTGACCGACCGGGAGGTTGCTCCCGGGTGCGCACGAGTGAGGACAGAGTGCGCAGAAAAGACTAGTATTGATCTGTGAGGCCAGTCTAGATCCCGCCATGAGTAACGATCACCGGCGGGTGTGTCTGGGGCGTTACAAGTTGGTATCAGAGCCGACCCTCGCGGTTACACGGATGTTTGCGGACAGGTGCGCGGTCATGTTGTTCATGCCGTTTGTGACCTGTCGTGGCACACGGCATGGCACATGTACCGGACTCAATGCACAGACGTATGTGCCAATAGGGAACGTTCCTGTGGCCCGACGAGGATGTCGGTTCCTTTGAGTGGGGGTGTATGTGATAGCCTGGCTTAATAGGGATGATAGACTACTCATATCAATAAGGAATTCCTTCTTTTCTGGAAGCCCATTCAGACAGAACTCCAAAGTTAAGCGTGCTTAGCTTGGAGTAATTTCAGGATGGGTGACCGACCGGGAAGTTGCTCCCGGGTGCGCACGAGTGAGGACAAAGTGCGCAGAAAAGACTAGTATTGATCTGTGGGGCCAGTCTAGATCCCGCCATGAGTAACGACCACCGGCGGGTGTGTTTGGGGCGTTACAGCAGCCGCTCGCAAGGTGGTGCTATAAGATGCTGGGGCCGCCCAGGATCGCTGTCAGTCGCTGGAGGCCGAGCTGGAGACAATGCGCAACGAGCGTGCGGCCGAGGCGCGAGGCCGCAAGGCGGAGGAGGAGAAGATGAAGGCCCGAGAGGACGCCGTCAGGGGTCGCGACGCCGAGCTGGAGCAGTTAGGGAAGGCGCAGGCCACAGAGCGCAGCTGGCTGGAGAAGCTGAAGCGGAGGATGGAAGCAGAGAGAGCCGAGCTTGACGCCAAGGCGAAGGTCCTGGCCGAGGACCGCGCGGCCTTCAAGTCCCTCGAGGAGAGGTCCCACGTGGCGCTACGGGCACTCTACGAGAAGGGCTTGGAGGAGCCGCTAGCCATCGTCGATGAGGGCCCCACCCAGCTGCTTCCTCATCTGGTCGGGGCGCTTGAGGAAGTCGTAGGCAGAATCGGCCCCTTGGTGGAAGGAGAAGCTCGCACACTTTCCTCGGCCCCGCTGACGCGCGTCTTCAGCCACCTCTATCTTCGTGATCCTACCACCAACCTCGACGTGCTACTAGAGCATGTGGACGACGAGCACTGTGTAGCCGCTGCCGACGCCGTGAAGGGCCAGGTGGAAGCTTTGCTGAAGAAGTTTCGCGCCTTCGACCCTGCACCCCCGACAGGTGGTGCTGCTGAACCTACAACTCCGGCAGGCGGCGTAGGTCAGGGCAACATTGCCGTCGAAGGGGCATCTCCTGCACGCGACGGCGACGTCCAGGGATGATTTGCTAGCGACTTCTTTCCTGCTTTGCATCTGCAACACGTACCATGCCTCATGGGGGCATTTAAACTTATGCTTGGTTAAACTTATGCTTGGTATTTGGAGAACAATATGTTTTGTAATATTTATTTGAGTTCCACGATTTCCTTCCTGTCTGCTTTACGTTCTACGTCCGTAGCGCCCGACCCCGCGCATACCTCAACCGCCGTCGGGTCGTCCGGATCACCAGGACGAGACCAAGGGGTGAGGGGCTACGTGGCCAGTTAGGCTCCTGAGTCGCGATGCTCAGGAGTCCCCCTTGACGCGCAAACAGCTTACAGGAAGGAGACGCAGGAGTAGGTCTAGTGTTCTACGCTGGCAGAGCCTGACCCCGCGCATACCTCAGCCGCCGTCGGGTCATCCGGATCACCAGGACGAGACCAAGGGGTGAGGGGCTATGTGGCCAGTTAGGCTCCTGAGTCACGATGCTCAGGAGTCCCCCTTGATGCTCAAACGACCTTCATACCTTTTCCCTCGCCAAGGCTCGGCTCGGGAGGGGCGTGCAACGACCAGGTCCGGGGGACCTGGTAGGGTGGCGTACGCTTGGGCGTGACCCGAGCATCGCCCCCGTGCCCAGCCCCCTCGCGCGACTCTCCCGAGGGGAGGCGTTGCGATGAGGCCAGACACTGAGCCCTGAGGCTCCCCGAGGTTGACACGGCCATGGGGCTGCACTCAGTTGTTTATCACCAACGTGGAGCATAGTGCTTCCGCACTTGCACAGGCATAACCGCTCCTCGGCCATGTCGACTGCCAGCGCTGAGCATGGTGCTTCCACTGGTGCGTGGGTGAGGGCTCCCTCTGAGTGGAGCCCCCGGGGCGTGTACAGCCCCGCCCTGACACGTGGCTTCCACGGCAGGGCTAGACGAGGTGTGTCTGGGAACTCGTGAGCCAGCGCGGGACTCACGAGGCCCTACCTCAAGGCGGGTTGCGCCTGGTCTTGGTTCTTGCGGATTGCGGTAGTCCTGCGAGATGGTCAGGCAACCTGCGCCGAATGAATCTCCTGAGGTTATCGCATGAGAAGGCCAAGCACCAACGACTTCAGGAGGTGACATGAATGTGGCTGGCC
The DNA here is from genome assembly GCF_018294505.1 of Triticum aestivum. NCBI lineage: Eukaryota > Viridiplantae > Streptophyta > Magnoliopsida > Poales > Poaceae > Triticum > Triticum aestivum. Next base: position 265,542,416 of record NC_057799.1, on the reverse strand, counting down.
CGCCAGACAGAGCTCAACCGTTGGGTTTATTGACACTGCAGGGACGGGCTCGAGCACAGGCGTCGTGCCTAGCCTCCTCATGCGAGGGATCCTGAAGAAAGATAATCGGCGCGCGGCTCCCGTGGTGGGTGATAATTAAGCAAGTGATAACCATAGATAGATTATGCAAGGGACAAACTAGCTTAGATAAATGCAAGAACGATACATGCCACTGGGTCGGACCCTAGCAGCCTGGGGATGATGCGGCCCGAGGGGCGCCCCCCAGCAGAGTAAGCTAAAGACGTAAAAAGGATACATGCCGCAGGGACAGGCCCACGCGGCCTGGGAATGATGCAGCCCGGGGGGCGCTCCCAGATAAATAAACTTGGAAAATGTCACCTGGTTCCATTGTTGAAGGGATGTTGGGGTAGCTGAAGATGCGTGGCGAAGGGGTTGCTCCTCATGAGCCTTCGAGACCCTGAGCCTCGGGAGGTTCTGGGGGTCCAGGCGCTTCCTTGAGGACCGTCTCCATCTCCGCCAGGACTACGTAATGCTGGGCCTCCTGGGTCGCCAGGACGCCCTGCAAGTTGCACTGGAAGGCGGCCGCCACGCTCGGCAGGCCGAATGGCATGCGAACATAGCTGTGAGGTGGGCCCTCGCAATGTCCCATGCGCGAAGGCCAGAAGCGCTCCTGAGATGCGGCCCTGTTGAGCCCTGGGATGTCGATGCAGACGCGCAGCCCGCCATCCTCGCCTGGATGGGGAGCTGTGCCAGGTGGGCGGTGGTCGCCGTGCATGGCTCTTGCATTCTGTAGCTCCTGAGTGGTCTTGGCGATGAACTCCTGAGCGCCGGGCGCTCCTCGCCCGTTGTCCTCCTGAGGGAAACGTGGCGCAAAGCACACCTCCACATGGTGCCCGAGCGCCTCCCTCATGATGTTGGCTAGGTCTGAGGCCCTCTAGAAGAGAGCCCCCGAGCCCTGCCCGAGGAGGGCGCCGGGTGCGCCTTCCTATGCGAGGGAGGGAGGCGCCCCAGGTGCTGGCGCCGATCCTGATGTGGCACCGCTAGAGGCGCCGTTCCCCTGAGGCCCTGCGCGGAGTAGTTGCTTCTTCTTCTTGGGGTAGCCTCAGGAGGGTACGCGCCCTTGCTGTCAGGGTCTTTGATTGCTGCGGTTTGGAAGGCGCGCTCGAGGGAGCACACCACATCTCTTTCTTCGCAGGGGACTGTGATGATCCCGCCGCTTCCTGGCATCTTGAGGACATTGTAGCCGTGGTGGGTCACTGCCATGAACTTGGCCAGGGCCGGATATCCGAGGATGGCATTGTACGGCAGACGGATGTGAGCAACGTCAAAGTCGATGAGCTCGGTGCGGTAGTTGTCGCGCTGTCCGAAGGTGACCGGGAGGAGGACCTGCCCTATCGGGGTGGTGGAGCCGTCAGCCACTCCTGAGAATGGCTTGGTGGGCTGAAGCTGATCGTATGGCACTTGGAGGTTGTCGAATGTCTCGACGGACATGATGTTAAGCCCTGCGCCGCCGTCGATGAGGGTCTTGGTGACTTGTACGTTGCTGATGATGGGTGAGTAGAGCATCGGGAGGGCGCCAGCTGTGGCCGCACACTTGAGCTGGTCCGCCGAGCTGAAAGTGATGGCGCACTTGGACCACCTGAGCGGGCGCGTGGCCTCAAGCCTAGGGAGGGCTGCATTCACCTCGCGAGCAAACTGCTTGAAGATACGTTGAGATGCTGGGGCCTAAGCTCCGCCCAAGATGCAGGCGATAGCACGCGGTTCCTGGAAGCCCCCGGCCGCCTCGTCCTGATGGTGGTCGTCGTTCCTTCTTGGTGGCGGCGGTAGTGGAGGAAGACCGGCATTGCCCTGAGGGCGGTCCTCGCGGGGCTGATCCCTCCAGGCGCCCTCACGAGGTTGGTCCTGCCAGCGGTCCTTGTGAGGCCGGTCGCACCACTCCTGGCGGGGGCCGCGATCGTCCCCGCGTCCTCCGCCTCCTCCTCCTCCTCGACCGTAGCCCCGGTCGTTGCGCTCGGGGCGTCGACCGAAGAGTCCATCTCGAATGGCCCTGAGCACTTGACAGTCATTGGTGTTGTGGCTGTGTACGTTGTGGAAGGCGCAGAAAGGTCGGTTGCTTTTGGACGACTCGGGAGGGTCCCAGCCGTGCTTTGTATTTGGCTTCGCTACGAGCACGGCCACTCCCTTGCGCTTCACGTCCTTGGCCTTGGCTTTCTTCTCCTCCGGGTCGGTAGCAGGGAGCTCGAGGAGGGAAAGGCGCCCCTCCTCAGCTCTTGCGCACTTGGTTGCCATGTTGAACAGCTCCAGAGCCGTGCATAACTCCTCGTGGATGGCGAGCTCCTCCTTCATCTTGACGTCGCAGACGCAATCAGAAAACGCGGAAATGATGGCCTCATCCGTCACCTTGGGGATCTTGAGACGAACGCTGTTGAAGCGCCGGATGTCAAGGTCTCTCCTGGCTGCTGCTTGATGCGGCGCAGGTCACCCGCGACCGAAGGGTGGTCGCGAGTGCCCTGGAAGTTGGCAACGAAGCGGTCGTGCATCTCATCCCAAGAGGAGATCGAGCCTGGAGGCAGGTTCAGGAGCCACGAGCGAGCTCCATCCTTAAGAGCCATAGGGAACCAGTTCGCCATGACTTTGTCGTCGCCGTTGGCCACCTCAATGCTCAGCTTGTAGAGCTGCAAGAACTCCACAGGGTCGGGGGTGCCGTCGTAGCGAGGAGGCAGGTCCGGCTTGAACTTGCCCGACCAGACGACGCTACGCAGTTCGGAAGTGAAGGCGCGGCAGCCTGCCGTGGCCACCGGAACCCTTTGCTGATGCGGGGCCTGGCCTGGATGCCCGTGCACCGCCACCGCAGGCGGCACCCGGTCTTGTGGCGGTGGCGCTGGGAGCGCGGGAGCGTTTTCCCACGGCCAAGAATCTCTTGGCAGCTTCCTTCTTCTCGCGCGGGCGCCCGGCCCGGTAGGTCACGCCAGGGGCCGCGCGCCTTGGCGTCAGAGCGCCGTCTTGGTGCAGAGGTGGGGGAGGCGCTCCGTGAGCTACGTCGCCCGCAGCTGGCGGAGGGCGAGGCAGCGAGAGGGATGGTGCGGGGGAGCCCCCTGCGGCGCTGAAAGCTTGGCGATGCGGTCTAGCCAGTCCTCATAGAGATTGTCAACCGGGCGATAGCGCAGGAGCTCGCGTGCCATGAGCAGCATGGCCATGGGCGCACGGCGAGCATGAGACAATGAGCCCGCCGGGGTCAGCGATGGAGTGGCGGTGCGGCCGTCCCGCCACACAGAAGGGTGTAGTGAGGACGCTTGCTGCTCGTTTCCCGCTGAACCGGTCGTGGCGTTGGCGGTGGGTGACGGGGAATGACGGGGAGGCCCGCCGACAAGGGCTGTCTGAGCGACACGGGTGGCGAGGGTGGCCTGGCGCTCAGCGCGGGCTCGACGCGCGTCAGCCATGGTTACGGTGGAGCGGTGGGACGTGGATCGGCGGGAGGAAGGCTTCAGCGCACCCCTACCTGGTGCACCAAATGTCGGATTTCGGGTTCCGTCAAAACCCTTGAGGTTCGAACACTGGGGTGTGCACGAAGATCTCTCCTCCCCCTTTGCACTCTCCCTCACCGCGATCTCAAGGCTCAGCGCGTCCAACTCGTAGAGCAAAGGGACACAAGGTTTATACTGGTTCAGGCCACCGATGTGGTGTAATACCCTACTCCAGTGTGGTGTGGTGGATTGCCTCTTGGGCTGAGGATGAACAGTTACAAGGGAAGAACAGCCTCCTGAGGAGAGGTGCTCTTGTGCTTGGTGAGTTGGTGTGGTTGAGGATGATCTGAATGGCCTGATCCGTTGCCTCCTACTGTGGTGGTTAGCCCTATTTATAGAGGCCCTGGTCCTCTTCCCAAATGCTGGCGGGAACTGATGCCACAATGGCCAAATTTGAAGGGAGACAAATTGTACAAGCTATCCTGACTAAAGGTGGTCTTCGCCTGCCAAAGGCTCTGGTGGTGACGCTGTCTTGGGCTTCACGGTGACCTCCGTCCTGCCGTCCTGCTGGTCTTGGTCTCGTTGCACTGATATGGAAACCTTTGTCTGATGCCTCGGGACTCCTCACCTGCACTTGCCTCTTTAGCCCAAAGAGGAAACGAGGACACTGCGCGCGCTGGCACCCGCCTGGCCCCGGTCGTCATGGCTTGCATCACATGAACCTCGCGAGATGCCCCTTGCCTTGATCTCTCCGCCCCTCGCGAGCCAGCCTGGTGAGGCCGCCCCCAAGGAGGTCTTGCATCGTCTGCCTCGCGAGGCTTGGCCCCTCGCGAGGGTCTTGAGTGTTTGCTTGTGAAGATGGGCCGTACAGGGCCGCTGATGGGGCCACGCCGTGGGCCGCAGGCAGGCAAGTCTGGGGACCCCCGTTCCCAGGACGCCGACAGAATTGGAATGTGGTGAACATGTCTTACTGTTGAGAGCTAAGTGTGTGATCACGATTTGGTAAAGGTAGCGGTGAGAGGCCATGTAGGAGTACATGGTGGGTTGTCTCATTGAAACCGTCCTTAGGAACTGAGTTCTGTGTCTGTGATCCATGAATAGCTACTACCACACATTGGGCTCCGGACACTTCAAGCTCTCTCGACTTATTAATCAACCTGATCTCTGTCCAGGAGTTGCAACTAGTTTCTGGTGTTGGTAGGTAGTGCTAGTAGTCTACCAAGTGGCACCCGGTACAGGTGGGCTTGGGACAGACTAGGTGCAGTGGCACAGTGTACCAAGCGTCACCCGTTTGGTGGGCTTGGGAACCCTGCTCACATCGTTTGGGGCCGTGAGCGACACCCCGGCCGGATCTCCTTCCGGATGGAACCCGAATAGGCGATAAACCTGGACTAGAGACTTGCGTGGTTAGTCAGGTCGTGGCCGACACCCTCGCCAGGCTTCCACTTGAAGGTTACCGAGATACATGACGTGTACATGGCGGTAAGTGGCGAGAGCGTGTGTGAAGAAGTACACCCCTGCAGGGTTATAAATGATCTATTCGAATAGCCGCGTCCGTGGTAAAGGACCTCTAGGTTGCTTATACAGTTCATAGACAAGTGAAACTGGATACTCTAAAATGCGCAAGATAAGCATGTGTGCTATGGATGGCCTTCTCATAGGGAGACGGGAGCGGATCCATAGTGGTGTATTGATATGGTGAATATGTGGACTCGTGTGCGCCACCTCAAAGAGTTACCAGCAGTCGTAGTACATGATAGCCACTGAGTCAAAGCTGGCTTGCTGCAGTTAAACTCCACCACCCCTTTGTTGATACTGATGCATATATATGTAGTTAGTTCTGATGTAGGTCTTGTTGGGTACATTTGTACTCACATTTTCTTAATTTATGTTTTTTCAGAGAGACTTCAGTCTCACTAGTAGTTTCGCGTGGACTTCGACGTTCAGCCTGTTACCTCAGCTACGATCTTGTGCCCTCGGCAGGGTCTTGTAGATAGTCAGGCTTCTCAGCCTTTTTCATTTGTAGTTGTCTGTACTCAGACAAGTTAAGCTTCCGCATGTGCTTATTGCTTGCATGACTTGAATGCTGGGTCATCAGACCCATGTTTGTAATATCTGGCTCCTCGGAGCCTAATGAATAAATACTTTGAGTCATAGAGTTTTGTTGTGATGCCATGTTGTATTTGCACATATCGAGCATATTGTGTGTATGTTAATGAAATGCTTGGTATGTGTGGGATCCGACAACCTAGTTGTTTATTCTTGGTTTCCTCTCTTACCAGGAAATGTCTCCTAGTGCTTCCACTGAGCCATGGTAGCTTGCTACTACTCTGGAACACTTAGGTTGGCCGGCATGTGTCCTTCTTCATTCCTGTGTCTGTCCCTTCGGGGAAATGTCACGCATTGTTCCTTTAAGTCCTTGTAGCTTGCTACGACTTGGGTTCATACGTTGATGACCGACACGTTCGTTGTGGGGTCATGTATGCCTGTCCCTATAAGTTAATGCCACTTTGGATTCACGACTAGTCATGTCGGCCCGGGTTCTCTATCATATGGATGCTAGCGACACTATCATATACGTGAGACAAAAGGCGCAAACGGTCCCGGGCCAGGTAAGGTGGCACCCGCGGGAATACCGTGCGTGAGGCCGCAAATTGATATGATGTGTTACATGCTAGATCGGTGTGACTTAGGATCGGGGTCCTGACGGGTTTGACCGATAAAGATCTTCGTAGAATATGTAGGAACCAATATGAGCATCCAGGTTCCGATGTTGGTTATTGATCGGAGATGTGTCTCAGTCATGTCTACATAGTTCTCGAACCCGTAGGGTTCGCACGCTTAACGTTCGATGACGATTTGTATTATGAGTTATGTGTTTTGGTGACTAAAGATTGTTCAGAGTCCCGGATGAGATCACAGACATGACGAGGAGTCTCGAAATGGTTGATAGCTAAAGATTGATATACAGGAGAAGACAGAAATTTATAGTTGCCCATCTTGATGGAAACATCCGGAACCATGGAGCTTGCATTCATGAATTTACCCAGAGAGACAACTGATAACGGTCTAGGCAAATCTTGATAAACTAACTCATGCTTAAATGCAAATGGTCTTGATATGAAAGAAAGCGATGCACCAGTATCAAAAAGAACTTTTGCAGGAATATCATTAACAGGAAGATTACCCATTATCACATCAGTAGATTCCTCCGCTTGAGCTGCATTCATCATGTTCACCTTTGCAGACTTTGGATTATGCTTGACCACTGCATTGCTGGAAGATCTGACAGGAGGAGGAGGAGGAAGGCGCCTTTGGTTGAAGCACTTGTTAGCATAGTGACCTTTCTGCTGACATTTGTTGCAAGTCACCTCTGAGAGTGGACGGTGATAAGGAGCATTGGACTTTGGAGCTTGATTCTGAGACTTTGTTCTCATAGCCAGAGTTGGAAGAACCATGGCCACCTTTGTTCTTCTGCTGATAAGGCTGACGAAACGGAGGAGGAGGAGGCAACCAGAACTTCTGTTGCTAAGCTGTCACAAGTGAGGAAGAAGAAGACTGAACTGCGTCTCTGACTCTTTTCTTAGAAGCCTCACACTTGAGCTGAGCAGCCTCTTGCTTCAGTGCCATATTGTAGAATTGATCAAACTGAGTAGGCTCAACAAGAACGAGAGCTAACTGCAGATCCTCTTTAAGGCCACCTCTGAAGTGATAGATCATGCTCTTCTCATCATGAACGTCTTGTTTAGCGAAGCGAGCAAGTTTCTGAAACTGAATGTTGTATTGATACACAGACATGTTGCCTTGCTTGAGATTGCGGAACTCCTCACGCTTGCTCTCAACAACACTTTGTGGAATGTGGTGCGCTTTGAAGTCCCGACAGAAGTCAGTCCAAGTGATCACACGACCTCCTCTGGAATCTTTGTATTGTTGATACCAATCAGCAGCTTGGTCCTTGAGCTGGAAAGAAGCGAACTTGACATAGTCCTCAGGCCTGACGTTGCTACATTCAAAATGCTTGTTGATGTCCACGAGCCAATCATCGGCATCCGTGGCCTCAGCACAGTAGCTGAAAGACTTGGGCTGATTTGCGAGAAACTGGTTGAGTGTAGCAAAGTTAGGCTGATTGTTGCCTTGACCTTGATTGCCTTGATTGCCTTGCCCTTGAGTACGTTCTTGCAAGAGTTGCAGAATCATCTGAGCATTGGCGTTGGTGGCTGCCATGATAGCTTGCCATGCCTCCGGAGGCGGAGGTGGAGGCGGAGGGTTCGCTTGACTCCCTTCATTACGATCCGGATTCTGACGCGTTGGCGGAGCCATCCTGAAGAGGGTGACATCCGTTAGCGTCTTGATAGACAAATAGATAAGTAGAATCAACGGACAGAAATTGCAACATATAGTCTTCACAATAAACATTCGAACGAACATGAACGAATGAATTTCATAGTAAATCATCACACTTCCATAAGTTGAGAAGCCACTTAGAAAAAGATATGGAATCAACGTATGACTTCGAAGCAACTCGAATACCACAATACAAAATAAAACAAAGTATTGGCTTGCAGAATAAGCCGGAACACACATATGATAGAGATTTCGTCCGAAGTTTTCGTGGTGGGGCCCACATAGGCTCAATCGTACAGCACCATCATGTACAAGGCTGTGCACATGACATACGAAGCGTCCCCGAGTCGGCATAGCCAAGGACTCTTTAAGACACTACGAGACCACTGTAAAACCAACCGTGTACAGGCGGACCACTAGACGTCGAACCCCAATCTCATATCATGCGTCTGTCGGAAAGATATCCTAAGGCTACTAGAATTCCCACTTATAAACTCCCGAAACTTTCTGGTTATGCAATCTGGTGTAGGGGATACATGGGACACAAAATATATCACCCAAACTAGCAATCCCTAGATCCAGCTGTATCCATCCGTCAACACATAACCAAGAAACCTTCGGAAATCGTTTACCTCAACCTTCGAAAAGCATCCGTTATACAAGTTATGGCAATACTCCCGAACTCCCGCCCCAGTACTGGGTGGCGTCGAGGTGATCTCACCAACAACTGCATTAAAAGAGATTTCGATGTCGGCGAAACTCAGGTATTCCAGAACTGCAACGATAAAATTGTGACGACAACACCTCGGAGCTCAACTCCCCGGGACACTGCCACAACCCCTAAATGTCAGGAGGCACCAAGAACAATGTTATCGTCACAAAACCATCGGAACGATTCCAAGATACCCGCGTGATCCTAAAAAAAATTTAGTGAAATTTGAGGAGAGAAGAGTCAAAACTTCTACGTCAGGAGACCTCACCAGAGCGACGAAGGGACTGAGGAGTAAAAAGAATCCTACTCTCCGATATATATAATCCTAAGACTCAAAACATTTTTGTTCTAGACTCAACAACGCCAGCGATTCGATCAAGCAGGGGGCTCCTAAGTCGGGGATGGCTCTGATACCAACTTGTAACGCCCACGATGGGGCTATATCTCCCACGTGTCGAGGCACGACTTAGAGGCATAACCGCATAGTGGTTTTGTCGCAAGAAGGGTCATCTTCACACAATCCCATGTAATGAACAAGAATGGGATAAAGAGTTGGCTTACAATCGCCACTTCACACAATACATAAATATAATTCATACATCATCCAAAATACAAACATATAGACCGGCTACAGTCAAGATCCAGATGAAAATAAGACAACCCCAAATGCTAGATCCCTGATCGTCCCAACTGGGCTCCACTACTGATCATCAGGAAAAGACACATAGTAACGACCACGTTCCTCGTCGAACTCCCACTTGAGATCGACCCCATCATCTGCACTGGCATCATCGGCACCTGCAACTGTTTTGGTAGAATCTGTGAGTCACGGGGACTCAGCAATCTCACACCCGCAAGATCAAGACTATTTAAGCTTATAGGAAAGGATGGTGTGATAAGGTGGAGCCGCAGCGGCAATAAGCATAATGGTGGCTAACTTGCGCAAATGAGAGCGAGAAGAGAAGCAACGGAACGGTCGTCATCTAGCAATGACCAAGAAGTGATCCTGAACTCCTACTTACGTCATACATAACTCAGACCGTGTTCACTTCCCGGACTCCGCCGAGAAGAGACCATCACGGCTACACACGCAGTTGATGTATTTTAATTGGGTCAAGTGACAAGTTCTCTACAACCCGACATTAACAAATTCCCATCTGCCTCATAACCGCGGGCACGGCTTTTGAAAGATAATACCCTGCAGGGGTGTCCCAACTTAGCCCATCATAAGCTCTCACGGTCAACGAAGGATAAACCTTCTCCCGGAAAGACCCGATCAGTCTCGGAGTCCCGGTTTACAAGACATTTCGACAATGGTAAAACAAGACCAGCAAAGCCCCCGAATGTGCCGACAAATCCCGATAGGAGCCGCACATATCTCGGTCTCAGGGCACAACGGATGAGCCAGACGTTGGGTTGGCATAGACCCTGGTTGCCCAGGGGGCGCCAGACATCGCTCGGTTTGGGCCAGCACTCGAAGGAGCACTGGTCCGGGGGTTTAAAATAAAGATAACCCTCGGGCTCGCGAAAACCCGGGGGAAAAGGCTTAGGCGGCAAATGGTAAAACCAAAGTTGGGCCTTGCTGGAGGAGTTTTATTCAAGGCGAACTGTCAAGGGGGTCCCATAAATCACCCGACCGCATAAGGAACGCAAACTCAAGGAACATAATCCCGGTATCTCAGTAACTAGGGCGGCAAGAGTGGAACAAAACACCAGGCATAAGGCCGAGCCTTCCACCCTTTACCAAAATATATAGATGCATTAATTAAATAAGAGATATTGTGATAACCCAACATATCCATGTTCCAACATGGAACAAACTTCAACTTCACCTGCAACTAGCAACGCTATAAGAGGGGCTGAGCAAAAGCGGTAACTTAGCCAAACAACGGTTTGCTAGGAAAGGATGGTTAGAGGCTGACATGGCAATATGGGAGACATGATATAGCAAGTGATAGGTAGTGTAGCATGGCAATAGAGCGAACAACTAGCAAAGCAAAGATAGAAGTGATTTCGAGGGGTGGTCATCTTGCCTGCAAGGTTCTCAGAGTTGTCGAAAGCTTGATCCTCGTAAGCGTACTCAACAGGTTCCTCATTCACGAACTCGTCTCCCGGCTCTACCCAAGACAAGAACACAAACAAACGGAACCACAATCAACCACGAGAAATGCACAAGCAACATGATGCAGAACATGTATGATATGCAAGATATGATATGCGATGCATATGCGTGCTCCGGAAGGTAAATGATGAACAAGGCAGTAACTTGGCAAACCAAGCATGCCGCTGGAAAGATGAGATGATTTCGGTCGAAATCGATATAAAGATCACCAGAATCGGATGCACGGTTTGCAAATGGCAAGCAAAACAAGAATGACACGAATCTGCGATTAACAGCATGATAGCACTTAAAATGCAACGAGTAAGAATGCTACAGCACCCCAACATAGCAACAAAGCATATGACAGTAATCTACATGAGATGCTTGACAAAAGATCAACACTGAGCTACGACTAGATCACAACATATCAAGCTCAAACAAGCATGGCAAAAGAGCAAAAGATAACAGGATCACAGACTTAGTGAAAAACTGGACATGGCAGAAAACAGCATCAGGTAGCAATGTTCAGAGCACGAAATCAACATGCTACAGGAACTTAACATAGCAAAACAAGGCATGGCAGTGTTCTACTAAATGCATATGACAAAAATCCCTTACTGACCATAAGCCAAAAAGGACCAGAAGATATGATGGCAAGCATGTGAATATAGCAAGTTTCGTTATCAGGTTTCAGACTTAGCAGAAAACAGAGCATGGCTATATCTCCCACGTGTCGAGGCACGACTTAGAGGCATAACCGCATAGTGGTTTTGTCGCAAGAAGGGTCATCTTCACACAATCCCATGTAATGAACAAGAATGGGATAAAGAGTTGGCTTACAATCGCCACTTCACACAATACATAAATATAATTCATACATCATCCAAAATACAAACATATAGACCGGCTACAGTCAAGATCCAGATGAAAATAAGACAACCCCAAATGCTAGATCCCCGATCGTCCCAACTGGGCTCCACTACTGATCATCAGGAAAAGACACATAGTAACGACCACGTTCCTCGTCGAACTCCCACTTGAGATCAACCCCATCATCTGCACTGGCATCATCGGCACCTGCAACTGTTTTGGTAGAATCTGTGAGTCACGGGGACTCAGCAATCTCACACCCGCAAGATCAAGACTATTTAAGCTTATAGGAAAGGATGGTGTGATAAGGTGGAGCCGCAGCGGCAATAAGCATAATGGTGGCTAACTTGCGCAAATGAGAGCGAGAAGAGAAGCAACGGAACGGTCGTCATCTAGCAATGACCAAGATATGAAATGCATGACATGAACAAAATACAAAACGAAAAAACAAAACCCGACCACGAAGGGAATATCATAGCACATAGCCGAAAATGGCAAGAGTCGGAGTTACAAATATGGAAAGTAACATGCGGGGTGTTACAAGAAACTAACTCTAACCTCTAGCTAATTTAGAGTATCCAAACAGTGCCATTGTTAAATCAAATGGAAAGGCGTGTTCAATACTCCCTCCGGTCCTTTTTACTCTGCATATAAGAATTGTCTGAAGTCAAACTTCATATAGTTTAAGCTTATTTATATGAAAAAATATCAACGTCTACCATGCTAAAGTTATGCAATATGAAATTTTAAGTCATGACACATGTACTGATATTTATTTCATATTTTGAATGTTGGTATTTTGTTCTATAAAGTTGGTCAAACTTTATGAGGCTTGACTTTAGACAAATCTTATATGTGAACTAAAAAGATTCGGAGGAAGTACAACATGCTTAACAACAACCAAATATAGTCATTCATAGAGCTATTGTTAAATTTGGTATTGTTGAAATTTAACTGCACAGTTCATACTAGCACATATAGAACACACACTGTTAATAGCTGAAATAAACAAGGCATACTACGAACAACCAAAGATGGCAATTGAAACTGGACATATGCTAACTACAAACAGCCGCACAGCCATAAACCATAGAAATAAACAAGGCGTAATGCAAACAACCAAATATAGCAATAAATACTGGACAGGTTCTCACTACAAAAGGGGTTCGAGAAAACAAATCATGGGTTCCCTCACTTGTCACAGATTGGCTCCTCCTCGTGGTTGCCGTCGATGAGGTCTGACTTGCCAGCTGAGGATCCCAAGCCAGTGTCGCAGAACGTGTCCTTCAGAAATGACAAAAGGGGCTCCATGGCGATGAAGGATGGCAAATTGTTCATAACGACCCGCAGGAGATCAGCGGTAGGGCCATCGATGAGATAGACGACTGTCGAACCTGAAGGGTTGGGGTTGGGAAACTTAACTTGTGACATAACCCGCGTCAAGCCGTTGGTGTCGACGACCTCGATGTCATAGCCGGCATCCGCGACATGCCAGAATACTCTAGCCCACTGATTGAAATGCTCAATCCAGGTCCAGTCATCGTCGTTAGCTTCCTCGGCGGCCACCTCGCCGACGCCGGGCGAAGAGCCCACGGTAAAGCTCTTTTGGGCCATTCGCTCCTCGAGCTCCCCGGGAAGCGTAGCCGGGCTTAGGCTGCGATGCTCTAGAGTGGGGTGATACGTCTCCAACGTATCTATAATTTTTTATTGTTCCATGCTATTATATTATCCATCTCGGATGTTTTATATGCTATTTTATATGATTTTTGGGACTAACCTATTAACCTAGAGCCCAGTGCCAGTTTCTGTTTTTTCCTTGTTTTTGAGTTTTACAGAAAAGGAATACCAAACGGAGTCCAATTGACGTGCCAATTTTTGATGATTTTTTATGGACCAAAAGAAGCCCCTGAAGTAAAATAGTTGGGCCAGAAGAGCCCCGGGCCATCCATGAGGGTGGAGGGCGTGCCCTACACCCCTGGGCGCGCCCCCTACCTCGTGGATGACTCGGAGACCCCCCTGACGTGAGACCGACGCCAAAAATTCCTATAAATAAAGAAACCCCCTAAAAGAAACCTAGATCGGGAGTTCCGCCGCAGCAAGCCTCTGTAGCCAACAAAAACCAATCGGGACCCTGTTCCGGCACCCTGCCGGAGGGGAGAATCATCAACAGTGGCGATCTTCATCATCCCGGCACTCTCCATGACGAGGAGGGAGTAGTTCACCCTCGGGGCTGAGGGTATGTACCAGTAGCTATGTGTTTGATCTCTCTCTCTCTCTCGTGTTCTTGATTTGGAACGACCTTGATGTACCGTGAGCTTTGCTACTATAGTTGGATCTTATGATGTTTCTCCCCCTCTATCTCTTGTAATGGATTGAGTTTTCCCTTTGAAGTTATCTTATCGGATTGAGTCTTTAAGGATTTGAGAACACTTGATGTATGTCTTGCGTGGGATACACGTGGTGACAATGGGGTATTCTATTGATTCACTTGATGTATGTTTTGGTGATCGACTTGCGGGTTCCGTGACCTCGGGAATCTATGCATAGGGGTTGGCACACGTTTTCGTCTTGACTCTCCGGTAGAAACTTTGGGGCACTCTTTGAAGTTCTTTGTGTTGGTTGAATAGATGAATCTAAGATTGTGTGATGCATATCATATAATCATCCCCGCGGATACTTGTAGTGACATTGGAGTATCTAGGTGACATTAGGGTTTTGGTTGATTTGTGTCTTAAGGTGTTATTTTACTACGAACTCTAGGGCTATTTGTGACACTTATAGGAATAACCCAATGGATTGATCAAAAAGAATAACTTTGAGGTGGTTTCGTACCCTACAATAATCTCTGCGTTTGTTCTCCGCTATTAGTGACTTTGGAGTGACTCTTTGTTGCATGTTGAGGGATAGTTATATAATCTAATTATGTTATCCTTGTTGAGAGAACTTGCACTAGTGAAAGTATGAACCCTAGGCCTTGTTTCAACGCATTGCAATACCGTTTTCACTCACCTTTATCATTAGTTACCTTGCAGTTTTTATAATTTCAGATTATAAAAACCAATATCTACCATCCATATTGCACTTGTATCACCATCTCTTTGCCGAACTAGTGCACCTATACAATTTACCATTGCATTGGGTGTTTTGGGGACATAAGAGACTCTTTGTTATTTGGTTGCAGGGTTGTTTGAGAGAGACCATCTTCATCCTACTCCTCCCACGGATTGATAAACCTTAGGTCATCCACTTGAGAGAAATGTGCTACTGTCCTACAAACCACTTCACTTGGAAGCCCAACAACGTCTACAAGAAGAAGGTTGTGTAGTAGACATAATGGGGGAGGGGCGTGGGGATAGGGATCTCTGGGAAAGGGGGCGTTTCACAGGCGTCATCTAAGAAACTCAGGGCGGCGAGGGTATGTATATCGGTGGGTAAACTACACGGGAAGACCGGCAGATGTTGACGATGGAGGCGGCGCGGCGGCGGCTGCGACCTAGCTAGGTTTGGAGCGAGGGAGGGGTGGTGTGTATGTGCGTGAGCAGGGGATTTGGGGTATGTGTGGAGGGGGTTCAAGGTGGTGTTTGAGGAAATGCCGCGGGTACTGAAAATCTTATATTTACTAATTGGAGGCACCATACGAAACACCACATTAAACTGTGAAATTAAAGAAAATGAACGTCTAATTAATATATAATGCGTGTATAGCCGTTGGATGAAACATGCAGAGGCGAGACGACGTGCTCTCCTATCCCATGAGTATTTCTCCACTTGGAGTCCCCTATCCCACGTACACGAGCCTTCCTCCACTTGGACTCTTTCCTTTTCCCTTTAATAATCAGAAAGAAAAAAGAAGAAAATATGTGATTTGTTATGCACAAGACATCCTTCCATCGGTACCTGTCCATGTCGTGTCTCTCACGTTAATCCTAGGGAAAAAGCTGTAGAATAAAAATGTTGGCCTCCTAATTTTATTCTCAATGGCCATACATCATACTTTAATTGTCCAAAAAGAAAAAGACACATAGTCTCCATCCAAACGTTGTGTCACTGGCAATACAAACACGTGCATGGTTGTGTGTGTGTATATATATATATATATATATATAGGGTCGCGCTATTCGTCACCCAGGGTGAAGAATAAGCAGCCAGCCCCGTGCGCCCGTCTAACCAGCCTCATGCGCCGGAGTAAGAAAAGTTGCATGCAATGTAAGATTACAACAGTGCTCACCGTGCCCCCACCTAACCAGCCACTTGCACCGAAGTAAGGAATCCTTGCATGCAACGTAAAATTACTACATTAGCAACTGTGCTTCACGTGCGTTTTGTGACTCCTGCATGAGCGATGTAAAAAAAGAAATTCCATGCTAGCCTATGCGTGTGTGCCTTGAGTTCAGCAAACTGCTGGCCAACTTAAGAAAATTAGGAGATTATGGACACGTTGTCCTAGTGACAACCACCCATGAAAGGATCTTGGCCGCTCGTGTAAGAAAATGGTAACCAGCGGAAGAAAAACAAGACTTGCAGGAAACCACTAATTGAACCAGCCAACATGAAAAAGATTGGGACCCGTTGTGAGAAATTGAGAGCTCACGTAAGAAGAATATCAGTAACACGCCGTATAATACTAAACTTTATCAACGCAATTATTTTATGGAAGATCTTCAACAAGGTGGAAATTCTCGTATTTCTTGTGTACATGTTCCTGAACACATAATGCATTTGTACGTTAATTAAGACGACCGATGTCTTGGCATGAGTAAATATAAGAATTCATTTTTATCATAATGCTTGACAATTCTAAAAAAATCATGATGTTTTACATCAAGAAGATGGAAGAATAAACAGATTCGGAAAGCAAATAACTATGATTCATTTGTTTCTTCCAAGAAAGTACTTCCACTGACCACTTGGCTTTGTTTCCATGGGCTTTTAGCTATTGTGTCCAGAGAAGATGGCATACCATCAAACCACGCATGAATTCACAGCCAAAAAAGAAAGAAAACAATTCACACTGCAGCCACAATCTAGTGGACATCCAGCCAGATCAAGTGTTGTAGCCAGCTGAATCAGGATGGAGTCACTAAACAGGGATGCCTTAAATCTGGGACATAATGAGTTGGTATGTTTTGCTCATTTACCATCCACGACATCAAAAGCCTACAAGCGAAGTAACCATGTTAAACTTACAAATCCTAAACTGACAGTGATAAGAAGGGTTGGAAACATAAGGAAAGCAAGATCACATTATAAGTTTACCAACTACATTAATGGTATAGTCCACACAAAAAAACTACATTAACGGTAATATATTTCTGATTCACATTAGACAAGGTAGCGGTTCAATCAGCTCTAGAACAAATGTGTTAAGTATGAAAGTATTTTTCATAGTATTTGCATGTGCTACATTCTAATTTTTCTAGTGCAGGTGGCTCACTTCCCACCAAGACTAAATAGTAAGTAGATACTAAATATTCAGATCTAAATTTGTAGAGTGAGTAGCATGCCACAATAGGACATATAGATTACATTAAATCTCAAGTATTTATGCTCGTTTCAAGAGTCAGGGCCGTCTGCAGAAATTCGGGGCCCCGGTGCGAAATGTAATATGGGGCCCAAAAGTTTGCAAAACAAATGTATAACTAATATTACTAGACATAATTTCAATTAATTACATAGCTTCGATATGTGTTATTTAGTAAAGTATTTAGAAATAGATCATATAGTAATGCCAAAGAGTAAACATAGTACTAATTTTATTTTATTGGCGAATTGTACTGAAACAGTAAAATGACTGTATGTTGTACTGAAAAGCATCTTCCGTCTAGTATTTCTTGAAACAAATCTGTAAATCCATTGAGTCTATTCTCATAAAATAAAAATCGATGGAGTGTTTCTTGTAATGAAATATACTAGTAATGTACCAGAAGAGCCAAAGACGAAGAATTAGTACTAGAATTAAAAATTAGATCAGAGGTAATGTGTTTATCATATTAATTTTGATTAAAATCGAGTACGTGCCTAATTGAGCAGCACTACTGTACAAGTAGGGATTGCAGTGGATATGATATGGCAACAGCAAAAGAGAACCAGAATTTGTATCAGAAAATAGATTACCCAACCCTAAACAAAAGAGATTACCCTAACAAGTTTTTCGTCCATCTATTTTGATTCCCAGCTTATGGTTTACGGCTTACCTAGGAAGATATTCGGGGATGACCAAATGAGGCTGCCGCAGCAGGGATACATCCGGCGACGGAGGGCAGTACAGCGGACTCGCCGTGGCGTTCCGCCATCCATCGGCGGCTCGTCCGTTCTTAGAAGCAGGTAGACGGGTCTCCCTATTCGTGAAGTTGTTTTTTCCCAAGACAGAGACATATCTATTTGATCTCGTACATCCGGCTGGGCCCTATTGGCTGCGATTAGTGGAACTAGGGGCCTCAACGTAATGAGTTTCCGCTTCTGGTGCATCCGTCTGCAGTTTTGTTGCGATAGGATAACACGAGCCAGCTAAAAAACCAGCCATCCAGCGCATGAACCGGATCGTATATGTTTTTTTCACCGATCGGGGCCCCTACGATTTTGGGACCTGTGCGGTCGCACCGCTCGCACACCTTTCTCAACGGGCCTGTCAAGAGTGTGCCAAAACATAAGTTAAATCTTGGTAGTGACTGAAGCAGACTATTGGAATATAAATTCAAGAAGTAGGATTCTTCTGCTTTTAGTAATAAATGGCTGGCATGAATATCTTCGTAGCGACTATTGCATCACGTACTATGTCACATCCCTAGCCTTGCTATGCACTAGGCTAGCTTCATGTGTGCATCATGTTTAAATTTTGCCTAAACTTGAAATGGGGATGTTCAAACCCTAGCACCAAATGAAATCCAACTAGGATCACAATGAAATATTTTCAATGATCCCAAAATGCTTGGTAATGTTCATCATTTCTGATAAAGGTAAAAACCTCTGCCAAAAATGATAAACATATTTCTAGGTCATTTCTGGATTTTTGAATTAAATCATAAGTATTTGAATTTGGACTTTTGAATTCTATAAAATATCTTAACTGTCCAAATAGTCTTGAAAGCATTTGAGGGCTATTGGAGATATTTTCAAAAGTGCCCACAATTATTTTCAGGATCTTACAAAACGAATTAGTATTTCTTTTACTAATTCAAAACAGAGAAATAAAATAGGAAACAGAACAATTAAGAAAAGAGAGAGAAAGGAGTCTTACCTGGCGCTTACCTGGCCTGGCCCAGCACGGCCCAGCCCACTGGCCTGGTGCCAGTCATCGCCTACCTCTGCCAGTAGGTAGAGGAGGGACACCGCGACGCCGCCGCGCGCGCCACGGCGTCACCTGCTTGCCGCCCGCGCCTCTGGAGGATCCGGACGACGCCCACGTCGCCCGCTCGACCCCCTCGCTCTCTCCCTGGACCCCCTCCCCCTCCTCTGCTCCCTCTCGCGCGCACTCACCCGAGCGCAGCCGCAGCCGCCGCTCGCCGTAGCCATGGCCACCGGCCACCCCTCGCCCTGCCGATGAGTCCACGAGCTCCGCCTCGATGCCTTGAAGCTCCCCCTCAACGAGAGCATCGCCGGACGCCCTGTCGCCTCGCCATCGACCCGTCGTCTCCGCGCACGGCCGTGCATCGCCGCCGTCAAATCCGTCGCCGTCCGTGCCTTCCGAGCTCGGCGAGAAGCTCTTCGTGACCGCGGTGAGCCCCGGGTCATTTCCCCCCTAACCATGCCCCCGTTCGGCCGCCGTAGCCGTCGCCCCCTTGCTTACCATAGCCATCGCCGCACGGGCTCGTCGCCGGCGAAGCCCCGGGGACCAAATGGCCCCGCGTGTGCGTCCGTTGCACTCGCAACGCCCCGTGGAGCAACACTAGCGCGACAGCCAGCTCGTTTGCATGCCGCAGCGCTAACCCCGCATGTTCCCGAACTCCGGCCGCCGCCGCGAGCTCGTCTCCGGCGAGTACAGCGCACCCCAGTCGCTGCTGCCTACTCCGTTGGATGCGGACGAGCATGGGCTCCCTCCTGGTGCCCTCAGCGCAACCAGCCGCTGCCCCTAGCGCCACTCAGCGAGTCGCCGCCGCACTGGATGGTCGCCGGCGACCTAACTCCGGCTGTGCCAACGTGGCACGGCCATTAGGCGCTAACCCCGCTCCTTAAAACTGCCCACAACCACTGACAGTGGGGCCCAGGCCTGGTCAAACCTCAGTCAGCGCTGGGTTTGACCAGGATTAGCCCTGTGTCGCTGACGTGTGGCCCCCACACGTCAGGTTTGACCTGGGTCAACCCAGTTGACTGCTGACACAGGCATGACGCAGTGCTGACGCAATTAATCCTTTTCTGGATTTTCAGGAAATTCCAGAAAATCCTATAAACTTCTAAAAATCATAGAAAATCAACCATAACTCCAAATGAAATAATTTATATATGAAAAATGATCAGAAAAATCCAATCTATCCATCTGTACCATCTCCATGCATGTTAGAACAACTTATGACTACTGTTTAGGACAATTCAATTAAATGGCATTTAAGAAATCACATATGGAGTTTGAATTTGAATCTTTGATTCAAGCCAACTCCATTTAACTTGCTGCTAGTTGCATTAGCCCAAACCACAGCATATTGCCATGTCATGATCATGCATCATATTGTGCATTGCATTGATCGTGTTTCTTCTCTGTTTGCCGGTATTTGTCCCCTCTCGGTAGACGATGTTCCGGCGTTGTGATCGTTGACACTAATGAAGACTCAATGCTATCTTCAGAAGTGCCAGGCAAGCAAAACCCCCTTGCTCATTCCGATACAATCCCACTCTCTCGCTCATGCTCTCTTTTACTGCATTAGGACAACAACGATTCATCTGTTACTTGCTGCGGTAGCTGAACCCCTTTATCCTCTGCATGACCTGTCATTGCCACAGTAAATAGATGAAACCCACTAGCATGAGTAGGAGTTGTTTGAGCCCTGATGTGCCTACTCATTCATGCTTGTTTGTCACGCCTGCTATTGCTTAGAGTTGTGTCAGGTCTGGTTCATCGGGAATGAATTGGAAAGTGGTGAACATGTCCTACTGTGTGAGAGCTAAGTGTGTGAACACGATTTGGTAAAGGTAGCGGTGAGAGGCCATGTAGGAGTACATGGTGGGTTGTCTCATTGAAGCCGTCCTCAGGAACTGAGTTCTGTGTTTGTGATCCATGAACAGTTACTACCACGCATTGGAATGCTTAAGTGCCCCTCTCGACTTATTAATCAACCTGATCTCTGTCCAGGAGTTGCAACTAGTTTCTGGTGTTTGTAGGTAGTGTTAGTAGTCTACCAAGTGGCACCCGGTACAGGTGGGCTTGGGACAGACTAGGCACCGTGGCACGGTGTACCAAGCGTAGATCCATCTGTCGAGGTGGGCTTGGGAACCCTGTTCACATCGTTTGGGGCCGTGAGCGACACCCCGGCCGGATCTCCTTGCGGATGGAACCCGAATAGGCGATAAACCTGGACTAGAGACTTGTGTGGTTAGTCAGGTCGTGGCCGACTCCCTCGCCAGGCTTCCGCTTGAAGGTTGCCGAGGTACACGACGTGTACATGGTGGTAAGTGGCGAGAGCGTGTGTGACGAAGTACACCCCTGCA